>NC_047109.1:105822290-106123395 GCF_902500255.1 Thalassophryne amazonica
CATAGACGTGCCCTTCACTCTCCCCTCCCCCAAGTCCCAGATTTCCTCACTCACTCACTCCATCCATCCTTCCTGAATGGTAGATGAAGTCGTTTGGCTGCTACTACTTTTACCACAGTTTCCTTCTTCCTTCTCCACAACCCTGCGTATTCCTGGATTCCCCCTACATACGCATGCATGTGCGCGTGCACAGACACACACAGCCCTCCCATGAAAAAATTGCTAAGAAAGTGAAGAGGTGGCTTCAAGGACAATGTAAAGCGTCTCTTGGCTCTCCCAGACGGGGTGTGTCGAGGCTTTTGCACACATGATGCCGTATTAAATATCGGTGTTAAACTGGGAGGTGTGTGTGTGTATGTGCATGCAAAAGGCTCCAGGTTTGTTTTGTTCTTCAGAAAGAAAGAATGTTGGCACAAAGCTGGAGATCAGGGGAGGAGGAGAAGGTCGGAGTGCTCCTTCAGGTTTGTTTCATTTCATTTGGTCTGTAATGAGGCTTGCTGCAGCCGGCAAAGACAGAGGGGGAGTTCAAAGTTAAACCACGGGGAGGAAGAGAGGCAAAAAGCCCTCACTAGAAAACGTCTGGGTGTACCGGAGTCAGGAGAAGTGACAAAGAAAGCTTTTTTGCACTGCTTTTACCCTTCCTCTTTCTGCTCCTCCTCTTCCTCACACCCGTATCCAGTCAACCTTCTTGCTGTGAGCTCTGCTAAGAAACTGAAGCCGAGAGCTTGCAATAGGTCTGAAAAAGTTGGTGTGTGCGCGCGTGTGTGTGTGTGCGTACACGAGTCTGGGTCTGTGTGGGAATGATTACATCAGCCTTCAGCAGCCTTATGATTGGTTGGTGAGCGTGTGGTTTGATTCAGTGTGGCTCAGGCTGTAACTCTTTGTGAGGGAGAGGGAGAGAGAGAGAGACAGAAAGAGAGAGAGAGAAAGATAGTTGTCAGAAACAGCCGGCAGTGTAAGCACCGCACTGTACCTGCTGCTATTTGATACAGAGCTTTAGGTCAGACAGACGGTCTTTTTAACGAGAAGACCTACGTAGACTGAAGGATCACCCACCAGACTATATGACAGGTAGCACAACCGCAACTGTCAAGTGTCGGCTTTTAATTTTCCAACAGTCTTTCTGTCTGGAGGAGATCGGACGGTAACCACGGCAGGGTGTTCTGTCTGCCTAAGTGAGCGAGTGTGACCGGAACCGGTCTGTGTCCAAAATGCCTTCGTGTTCTCCAGAATGCTGCCTATTGCAGGCCGTGGAGGTAAGCCTGTGCTCTCTCTCTGCGTCTCGTATCTCTCCTGTGTCTCTGCCGTTGTTCACCACTGTCACTTGTACATTTTTAAGACTAGCTTCTCTTTGAACTACAGCCCCAGGTAATTTATTTTTTTCTTTTTTTTTTTAACTGGAGGAGAGTCAGATTCTCCTGCAGTTTTGAAGAACTGAAGCTCCCTTCTTTTGTCGATTCAAATAGGAAATTTGGATGGATAGAAACCTTCATGTGTGCACCACACAAACTGTAATGCTACAAACTGTGGCTTAGCTAAGGAAAAGAAAAGATTCCATTCCGTGGGAAGTGTGCATACAGTACACTACGTGTGTAGGCTTAGTAATCTGGGTTCCTGTGTAGGCTAAGGAGGCTAGATTTCTCTGTAGGTTAAGTCAGCTGCTCTAGTTTTCTCTGTGTGTTATGAGACATAGCTCCTCTGAGAATGCCTACACGTATTCCTTGTGAAATGATAAACCTGTACGTTTGGCTTAATTTTATTAAGAATTTGCAAATATGGGGTAGGAAACCAGGTTTTCTCTCCTCGTTCGTGTGTGTGTGTGTGTGTGTGTGTGTAGTTGTCTAATGGAGCATGAATTTAGATAAGTTTTGAACTCAAAAGGGATTGCAGCAAATACTACCTTTTTAAAATGGTGTTTCATCTCCTCACAGTTTTGTACGTTTCATATAGTACGCAGTATGTGGGTTGTTAGAGCCGTAGTGCATCCATTTGCAAAAAATATGTTTAAGTATGTGGATAGTAACATATTAAGGAAAACTGGAAACAGGTGTGCAAAAGTTGGGGGGGGGATAAATTATGCCACAAAAGCTACATTCAGACTGACATGTAATTTGTCCAGAGTCTTATTATTGGCCTAAATTCAGCATATGAAATTGTGGGGGTGAAATGTGACCCTGAAGTGTGTTTAATGAGTAGATCTTGTCTCTGGGTATTTGAACATATTTTCTTAACTGGAAACATTGAGCTTTGTTATCTTACTATGCGCTCTACACCCATTTAGTATAGACACTGGTTAGCGATGTTTGCTGGTCACTGCAGTATATTTATGACATTAATAAAAAATAACTCTAAAGGTAGGCTGAGCACCAACACCAAATTTTGTTAGCGCAAGATAGGATACACAATACATTTTCAAAGTTTAAAAAAAAAGAAAAGAAATTACTGTGAACACATCCAGTTAAGTCTAAAAAAATAAATTAACCACAATCATTACTGTGCACAATGAAAATATTTTTTTAAATGATTCTATCAGCACTATAGATGTGGAAAATCACATGTTCTCAGCAGAAAGGAGAAGACGTCATTAAAACAACAGATTTCAGCTCGTTGTTGAGCACAATGTGGAAGTGGCGACAGATAAAAGCTTTTTAGAGCTTTTAGAGCCACACAGTAGTTAAACTCACACTGTATTTGATGAAATGTTTGGGTTCTATGGCAGAAATGAACTCCAAGCACTATACTTCAAATTTTGACAGACATAGGGAGTGAAATAAACAAATTTCAAAGTTGGATGAAAATGCATTTGTTAAACGGCAAAAAAATATTTGTGTTTCAAGAACGGTTAGGGATATTGACCTAAAATTTTGGACATGCGTGTGACGGCAGTAGGTGGTCTGATTCATTTATTTGTTTATTTATTTTTCAGAAAATTCTGAAAGAGTGACCTGGAAGTCACTGGTTGATTTTTACAAGAAGTGACTCTTTTATATTCCACCAACAAGCTGCTTTAAGAAAAGCTTGTCTGTGATGTTTAACGCCACAATTGCTGGTCTTTTCTATTGTATACTATAATTACAGGCCTGTGTTTGCCATAGTGTATGGGAGACTGTACGATAATACTCTGCTGGTGTTTGAAGAAAATGTCTGGTGTCACCCGCCCATTAAGCCAAGTTTTGTGTTAAGACTTTAACGCATCTTACTGTTCCTGCATTTATCTTACAATTCCTTATTTAATCCTATACGCTGTTACATTTTACATCTAAAGGTTTTTTTTATAAAAAAAAAAAAAAATCTGTTATAATACAAACAGAACGTTCTTAGCATACAAATAAAATGTCTTTTGAGTTGTCTTCTCTCTATAACTGGACTGTAATATCTTTTTTAAATCCATAGGTTGTGAAGATCTTCAGTGAAGATGGCATGGGTAAAGTGGTGGAGATCCCAGCCGACATGACAGCCAGGGACTTGTGCCAGCTTCTGGTTTATAAAAGCCATTGTGTAGACGACAACAGTTGGGCACTTGTTGAGCACCACCCGCTGCTAGGGCTAGGTAAGGGGCAGGGTGCTGCCAGTCTGAAACACTGTTCATATACCCACAAAAGCTCTCACATTTGTTCCTGCGCCTACTTGCATGAATGCACACACGCATAAACACAATTTTCCCACACAAATCCCATGGGCCTTTGGGTGGTCTCAGATGTACAGTACTTCCACGGGTATACCCAGGTGCATTAACATATGCCTGTGCATGCCCATGCTCACATTCTGCACAATTCATGTGCACATTCTCAACGTTTGCATGAATTCAAGCATGAATTATACCACACAGTATAAGTATGTAGTTGTCTAATCAAATGTGGCAGAGTGGCTGCGTGAAAGATTTCTGTAACAGTAAGTTTTGTGCACAGGAGGCAGCCGACTGGTATATTAGAGACAGGAATGAACAGACCTCAGTGAAAACATTCAGGCTTTAGAACAGACTTTTGAGCTGGAACAGCCAGGATAATGGAGGAACACATTTAGTGAGAAATGGAAAGATACAAAAAAAAAAAAAACTTTTTTGTTAGATAATAGTTGCTGCTATGTACAACTGGGTGATATTATTTTAAATTTTAAGGGCCTTATTTTACAGCCAGCGTGAAGAAACACTCTCAGGGCCCATTCTGAACACTGCAGTTAACATTTTCACACCCAGTGCCCACGTTGTTTAAAACCCAAATATCAAAATGTCCATGCGTCGGAACGCCCCGCCCCCCACCGTCTTTTTTTCTATGCAAATTGCTTAAACATCCACCCTGAATTAAATAAATTTTTAATTAAAGTTGACTAAATGCTCACTCTAAATTAAATAAATGTTGTATCCCGAACACATCGTAAAAAGCAAAAATAATGAGTTTTCACAAGTTGTCAATTCTGCGTCTTACCTGTGACAAAGTCATTGGTGTGCGCTGGCATTTCCTGATTTCTGTAAATGTACCGTGACCCACAATCACTTCTGCTTGTATAAAGAGATAACAGGGGTGGTGGCCAAGTGGTTAGTGCACTTGGTTTCAATGTGGGAGGTTCCCGGTTCAAACCCCACCCCTGCCACATTTCTCCATGTAATGCGAAGTTGTGTCAGGAAGGGCATCTGGCATAAAACCTGTGCCAATTCAACCTACGGATCCACCTTTGATTTGCTGTGATGACCCCGAGTGCAGAACAAGGGAGCAGCCGAAGGAACTTGTATAATATATAATATACTAATTATATAATTGTATAATGAGTTGGAATGGAAGAAAAACTCAGCCCTTTTATTACCTCTTAATGATGTAATTTTTTAATGTTAATTTACTGTCTTAATATATTTATTGTGGGCAGTCTAAGGCACACCTGTGCACTAATCATGGTGTCTAATCAGCATCTTGGTATGGCACACCTGTGAGGTGGGATGGATTATCTCAGCAAAGGAGAAGTGCTCACTATCACAGATTTCGACTGGTTTGTGAACAATATTTGAGGGAAATGGTGATATTGTGTATGTGGAAAAAGTTTTAGATCTTTGAGTTCATCTCATACAAAATGGGAGCAAAAGGCAAAAGTGTTGCGTTTATATTTTTGTTGAGTATAATATCATGCACTCACTCATGCTTTTAATTTAAAGCTGATTCACCGCCCCCTGCTGGAATGGTGTGTGGGAACTCTCCCATCTTGGATTAATTTTTCCTTGCTCAATTTTAAAATTGGGCGGCATGTTGCATGTCTGCCATTGCAGCAAAACATTTTGACCAGAGAAGCCGAGCAGCCAGCTGAGAGCGTCTTTGGCATGGTGCTCTGACTCCCTGCCTCAGTCCACTACAATTTTGGCTCCTGAATGGAAAGCGAATAACAACCTTTAAACATACAAGTAAAGACTTGCCCCATCCTCAATTTTTACAATCTCTGGGTGCCACTCCTTTCAGTAAGTAATCATCAATATTCAATAAATAGTGGGAAATAAATAGTGGTTCGCCATTATTTTTTTACCTCTGCCAGCAAAGTTGGAGGAGGTTATGTTTTTGCCCCGTTTATTGTTTGTGAACAGCCACAATTTTTCATATATCATTATGAAATTTTGACACAAATTTTTAGACAAGAACTGAGTCAGTTTTCAAGGTCATAGGTCAAAGTCCAGAAAAATCTTGGAAAATTGGAAAAATTCCTAACACTGAATAAATTTTCAAAAATTGATTAACTCTGTCAAACAAGATCAAATTTCTTTCATATTTGACAGCGTTATGTGGGATGGTATCCTTTATCAACTGACAAAGTCTGATCCGGATCTAATCTAGATTACAGATTTTGTGGCCATTTAAATTTAACATTGAAAACCCCATTTCCAAGGGTGTTGGACAAGTGGTTAGTGCATGTGGTTCCAGTGCAGAAGGTTCCAGGTTCAAACCCCATCCCTGCCATATTTCTCCATGTAATGTGGAGTTGTGTCAGGAAAGGCATCCAGCATAAAACTTGTGCCTATTCAGCATGCAAGATCCACTTCAGCTCTGCTGTGGCGACCCTGACTGAAAAACAAGGGAGCAGCCGAAGGGACTGTGTTAAACCCCATTTAACGTATATTTTACATTATATCTTAATCAAACATGCCCCAGTCTCTCTCATAATTGAAAGTGAGGTGGAGACTGGCACTCACTATCAACTGACAAAGTTTGATCCAGATCTGATCCGGATTGTGTATTTTGTGGACATTTTAATTTAATCTTGAAAAGCCCATTTTGGTGTACATTTTGCATTATATCTCAATCAAAAGTGCCTCAATCACTCTCATTTTTCTGTTATGGATTTACCTCCACCACCAAAATTGACTGGAGGTTCCAGTTTTATTCCTGTTTGTGCCTGTTTTGAAAAGCGAGTGCCAAAAAACAATAACAGGTTGTGCATAGCAAAGATGACCAATGTTTTGTCAGATTATCTGAAAAAGAATTCAGAAAACAGACAACACCACAAAAAAAAACTTTGATTCAAGTGCATGAACTAAATGCATACTCCTGACATTTGACCACATCTAATTTAGCTTATGAAAAGCAACTTCTAACAGGACTTTGACCTTGAAAATTTTTTACAAGGTAAAATTTTGTGAAATTGGATACTTGTGTTGGTGGAGGTTTGCGCTGTACGAGTGCGGTGCTCTAGTTTTTCTTGTCTCTGTTTGAAATGGATGTACTCAGATACATTTCAATTTATTTTCATTTATATAATGCCAAATCACAACAAAGTTGCCTCAAGGCACTTCACACAAGTAAGGTCTAACCTTACCAACCCCCAAAGCAAGCACACAGGCAACAGTGGTATTCTGGTCATCTGCTATTTGCATCTTGCTGCCACCAGCCGTTAAATTTGAATATTGATTATGGACTTTAAAATCCATTCCCTTATCATAAAATTAAATAATAACAGTATGTTCAGTTACAGCTTGAAAGAATAGATATTTTTGTGATATTTTTTACCTCTACCTATGTCGTGGCGTGGCGTCTGTTGTAGTCGTCGGCGTCGTCCGTTTTTGGCAGTATCTCAAAAAAAATGTCTGATAACTTTTTTCTAATTTAGCAAGGGCGTAATATGTGTCATTGAAATTGTTCCCATCTAAAAATCAAATTTGTAGATTCGTTGGTTTGGAAGTGGTGGCCATTTTTCTGCTGTAATAGCCATTTTGAGCACTTAAAGGCAATTTTCTCAAAAACTGCCTAACTTTTTTCTAATTTGTCAAGGGTGTAATATGGGTCATTGACATATTTCACGTCAAAAAATTATAGTTAATATATTATTAATACTATAATTAATTATAGATTCGATCATTTGGAAATGGCGGCCATTTTATGCCAAAAAAAAAAAAAGCCAATGTGAGTATTTGGACCCAATTTTCTCAAAAACTGTCCGATAACTTCTCTTTTAATTTAACAAAGGCACACTATTGATATTGTTACCATCCCAAAATTATTTGTGTAGATTTGTTCATTTGGAAATGCTGGCCATTTTTATTCTGAAAATGGCCATTTTGAATGGGGCTTTAATTGAGCCAGTAACCCAAAGGGTCCTTGGCACTCTAGTTATTTTATCCTGTTTTTTTTTATTTGTATATTTTTTAAATTTTATATATATATATATATATATATATATATATATATATATATATATATACAATATAATATATATTATTATATTATATATATTTATATATAATAATTATATATATATATATATATATATATATATATATATATATATATATATATATATATATATATATACAGTACTTGAACACCCTGCAATTTTGCAAGTTCTCCCACTTAGGAATCATGGAGGCATCTGAAATTTTCATCTTAGGTGCTTGTCCACTGTGAGAGACATAATCCAAAAAAAAAAAAAAAAAAAAATCTGGAAATTACAATGTATAATTTTTTTTTTATCATTTATTTTCATGTTACTGCTGCAAATAAGTATCTTGTAAATTTTCTGCCAATCAGCAGAAATTCTGGCCCTCAAAGACCTGATAGTCTCTCTAAAAAGTCCACCTCCACTCCACTTATTATTCCAAATTAGAAACACTTATTTGAGGTCATTAGATGCATAAAGACATCTGTCCACCCCACACAGTCAGTAAGACTCCAACTACTAACATGGCTTAGACCAAAGAGCTGTCCAAAGACACCAGAGACAAAATTGTAGCCCTTTCCACAAGGCTGGAAAGGGCTACGGGGCAATTGCCAAGCAGCTTGGTGAAAAAAGATCAACTGTTGAGCAATTATTAGAAAATAAAAGTTAAACATGACTGTCAATCTCCCTCGGACTGGGGCTCCATGCAAGATCCCACCTCGTGGAGTATCAATGATCCTAAGAAAGGTGAGGAATCAGCCCAGAACTGCAAGGGAGGAGCTGGTCAATGACCTGAAGAGAGCTGGCACCACTGTTTCCAAGGTTACTGTGGGTAATACACTAAGACGTCATTGGTTAAAATCATGCATGGCACGGAAGGTTCCCCTGCTTAAATCAGCACACCTCCAGGCCCGTCTTAAGTTTGCCCATGACCATTTGGATGATCCAGAGGAGTCATGGGAGAAAGTTATGTGATCAGATGAGACCAAAATAGAACTTTTTGGTCTTAATTCCACTCGCCGTGTTTGGAGGAAGAAGAGTGCTGAGTAACATCCCAAAAACACCGTCCCTACTGTGAAGCATGGGGGTGGAAGCATCATGCTTTGGGGGTGTTTTTCTGCACATGGGACAGGACAACTGTATTAAGGAGAGGATGACCGGGGCCATGTATTTTTGGGAACAACCTCCTTCCCTCAGTTAGAGCATTGAAGATGGGATGTGGATGGGTCTTCCAACATGACAATGACCCGAAGCACACAGCCGGATAACCAAGGAGTGGCTCCGTAAGAAGCATATCAAGGTTCTGGAGTGGCCTAGCCAGTCTCCAGACCTAAACCCAATAGAAAATCTTTGGATGGAGGTCACACTCTGTGTTTCTCAGCGACAGCCCAGTAACCTGGCTGATCTAGAGAAGATCTGTGTGGAGGAATGGGCCAAAATCCCTGCTGCAGTGTGTGCAAACCTGGTGAAAAACTACAGGAAACGTTTGACCTCTGTAGTTGCAAAGGCTACTGTACCAGATATTAACATTGATTTTCACAGGTGTTGAAATACTTATTTGCAGCAGTAACATACAAATAAATTATTTAAAAAAAAAAATCATACATTGTGATTTCCGGATTTTTTTTTTTTTTTTTGGATTATGTCTCTCACAGTGGACATGCACCTAAGATGAAAATTTCAGACCCCTCCATGATTCCTAAGTGGGAGAACTTGTGAGTGTGTGTGTGTTTGTGTGTGTGTGTGTGTGTATATATATATATATATATATATATATATATATATATATATATATATATATATATATATATATATATATATATATATATATATATATATATATATATATATATATATATACAGGGTTGGGAGGGTTACTTTAAAAATGTATTCCGATACAGTTACTAGTTACCTGAAAAATGTAATCAGTAACGTAATCCAAGTACCATAATATTAAAGTAATGTAATTTGATTACTTTCATTTACTTCTGGAGTACTCCAATATCAAATATGCTAATACAGACAAAAGAAACTAAATATAAATAGTCTTGACCATATAGTACAGTTTATTAAGCAAAAATAAAACTGTTTCTTTTACATGGCATGCTCTGTTTTACTTCACATTATGAATTAAGAGCATCCACAATATTGATTTAAACACACCTAGTGTTCACCTGCTAAATTTTCAACAAAAAATGCCAAATATAGGATAATGAAAACTCAGGCGTGTGCGGATGAATTTGTAATTAAAAGTGGCTTGCAGAACAATATACAAAACAAAAAAGTCTACTACTTGTTCAGTAAATTCGCACCATGTTTAACATATTAGTCCACTTATTGAACTTTCAAAATAAGAACAAAAGCATAATGAAAACCATTAAGTAAATCCTGTCAGTAAGGAGGCGTGGTTGCCATTTTAATTCCGGGCAAGTTAGTGATTTGCGTGCATAGAAGTGCAAGAAACAGGTGGATTATGCCGGAAAGCTGCGCATGTTGGCAAAGCCACAAATGGAGGAACAAGGGAGACAAATTTTTCCTTCCATAAGTAAGTGGTTTTGGTTCTTCTTGTCACTTTGTCCGTGATATTTGGATGATAAACAGCTGATGTTTCCTGCCGGACCTGTGTCGCCCGATGACACGGACCATTAACTCTTCACTTATGTCTAGTTGATATTTTCCACTGCTGGACCAATTTCTAGTTAAAAAGCTTGTCGTTAGTGATTAAAATTGTTCGACAAGACTGGGGATTTTTTTTAATTTGCACCTTAACATAATGAGATTATAATGACCCGCACTGTGCCGCTCACAGTCACACCCACACATAGAGATGTGTATCCACACCACTGACTTCATGAATGAAACTCGGTCAATAAAGGATAATTGTGTAAAAATATTATATATATATATATATATATATATAGTAATGGTTTTAGGAGCTGTGTTGAACAGCAGCTGCAGCAGGATGCCTCAGCTCAGCAGCTTGAACAGCGCAGATCCGTGTAACTTTCAGCACTAATGTTTGGGAATGTGTGTGTGTCCAAGTACGTTTAATATTTTCCTGACATAATTTAATTTAATTTAATTTTACTGGCTCAATATCCAGGTCAAAATGGCATTTTTTAACAAGTATTTTGCGAGCATTTTTCTGAGTGTGTCCAGTCGCGGATCTCCATTGAAAATGCATTAACATCCGGGTACTTTATCAATATTTTGCCCGGTTAGGAGACGTCATGTCGCTGTTCGTGAAGGGACGTTTTCGTTTCAAAGAGAAAAAAAAATATTATATACAGATAACAGGGTTCTAGCTAGGATAAAATTTTAGTGTAGTAGTAATGTCGAGGGAGCAAAGCGACCGGGGGGGTGCGGAAGGGGGGAAGCTTTTGAAAATTCAAGGTAAAAATTGGCCATTCTAGGGGTACCCAAAGGGGAAAAGCCAGGTACGACAGCCCAAGTCCCTTCATGTCCAGAAGGTTGGGGAAGTTTGTTGAGTGGGCAATCTCATTCTGGGTTAGCCAGTACATGGCCCTCAGTCAGGCAGTCGGAGTCCGTGGACATTTTTAAGTCAAGACTTAAAACCTATTTTTATTCTCTTTCTTATGAGTAGTTTTTATTTTGTTATGTTTTATTCTTTTACTTCTGTTTTTAAGTAGGTATTTGATTTTTTTTTTTTTTTTTTTATGTTGAACTGTTCTATGTGAGGCGGCTTTGTTGTAATTTGGCACTTTATAAGCTGATTAAATTGAAATTGAACAACATTTTATTGAGTTTTACAGTAAATAAATATGAAATTGGTTACTGGATCCTTAAACTCTGGACATAATAAACTCTACATGGTGGATCCTTGATCTCTGGACATAAACAGAAATAAAATCTGTTAGTTTTTGTCAAAAGCATTTCCTTTCAGACATTATTATTGGCATGAATGTCTTTCCATATCTATGAGCTGAGCTCTTGCAGCTGCGCTGCAGGTCCGGTTCATAAAGAATGCAAGACGTCTCATTTTGGGAGGAAAAAACGTTTTAGTCGATTGTAGTTTATTGTCTGTATTGCAACGTTTGTAAGAGGTGTAATTTTATTTAAAGCGGCGATTTGTTTTGAAGTTATTAATTCTGAGCGGACTCTGCCTCAGAGAGACAGAGTCAGAGAGCCGCGCAGCATTTGAAACTGTGACAAAACGGAGGCCGATTCTCGTTTCTCAACTGTAACAAAACCAGAGTCCCAGTTAGTGACTTTAATCCACACAAAATATATGATATTTTAATGGCTTTCAGAGGGGTTAAGAACCGGACTTGCCGCTTCTGAAGAGCAGTGAATCAAAGAGCCACGAGCCATTGAATTGAAGCATTGCTTCGATTCACGCTTCAAACTGGAGTCGCGCTGCAGAAACGGTTGATTACAGACGCTGTATTGAAAATTTTAATGGTCCAAAATAAGCGTAACGGTCCAAAATTATAGCGTAACGTTGTAACGCAAGTTTGCGCTAGCTAGAACCCTGGATAATATCATAAAATGCATTGAAATTGTAATCCTGCGAAGAAATCCCCATTTTTACTAAATATACCTATAATCTGAATACGTCTTTTTGTCTGTAACTGTAGTGGAATACAGTTACCTTTTTTTTGTATCCTAATTACGTAACGCCGTTACATGTATATATATAATCATGTAAATTCATGTTTTGGCACCGACCTCAGAATGTCTGATATTACGACACCTTTATTATAAATAGCAAAGTGGAATCTGACATGCCACAAATCCACTTGTGCTATGTGCTTTACCTTGTGTGCTATCGTTTGTCAAGATAAGTCACTGTGCTGGAAGGGTGGCAGGCTTACTACAGGAAAAAGCACAATAAACTGCTGAATGTTCCACCTCTGAATTTCCTTGAAAATTTATTTTAGATTCAAGTGCTAGCAGTATTCTTCACAGACCCTTATAAAAGCTTACCAGTCCTCCTGGGGTTCTTGGTGGAATCAGCAGAAACTCTTAATTGGTCCCACATCATAATTTTAAACAAGTGTGGTATTTGATAAATATTACAGCCTGAAGCATAAATCTTCAGATTTAATGCTGTATTTTCTTCTGGTTGATGCTGTATGAGAAAAAAGTTTTATGCTTTATTCAGAGCAGAGTGAAAGCACAGCGGCAGAGTAACAGATGGTATATGATACTGTATAGGACATCTTGACAGTCCATATGGCTTTCATTTTACTTCTATGCACGGCTTCCAGTGAGATAATTTTCAGATTCACTCATGGCATGGAAACCACATGATTCCACCACAAATCATTCTGAGTCCCGAGCTTCATGTGTTGAGTACATATTATTATGATTTTTTTTTTTTATTTTGCGAAAGGACATTTGCATGAAGCAGAGAAAGTGGAAGCTTAGAGAAGAAAAAAAAGTGGTGATTGAAGGTTGTAAATTACAGGCTACAGCAGTAAAACTCATGAACACTTTTCTGACTTATGCTTCTTTATATAATGAGAGAACTGGACCTCTTCTCTGTTCTATAGAAACATAAAGTGATCATTTTTGGGTTTTGAACTGTTGGTTGTTTAAATGGGACTGTTATTAATTTATATATAGCGATAAATATTGACATAAATCAGTATAAACAAAAAATATTTTCTGTCATATAGCCTAACCCCAGAGCTATTGATTAGTCTCGTATTCATTTACTAGTTAATATTCATTTACTGTTTAGTCTGTACAGTTGTCGAACTGAAGTAAGTCCTATAAAAGCCCATTGGTGCAAGTGTTTATCCCTAGATACCGTAGAGTGAAGAGGATGAGGGTTTATGACTCCCTGTCAACAGGGCACCAGTCTGTTGCAGGTTACTTCCCCAGCCAAGTCTGGTATCTGTTTAGATCAGTACAGACTGAGATAATGCAGATGGCAGGTAGCATGATCGAGAATCGAACCCAGGTCTACATATTGGTAGTCCAGCTACTGTCTCGCCGCCTCGACCATTGACTACCTCACTGATTGCCCGCAGTACGTGCGGCTGTGCGACTGTCAGTCTGAGGTGGTAAGGTGCAGCACCGGGGCCCCCCAGGGCACAGTCCTCTTGCTTTTCCTCTTCACCCTCTACACCTCAGACTTCACCTACAACACGGCAACAAACAATACCACAGGTCGTTCCTCCCTGTCACTGTCAGACTGTACAATAACACTGTGAAATAACCACATGCAATAATATGTCCGCAAATCACGTGCAATAACTCATTTACCAATCCCTGCACTAATGTCACCTTACCACACCTAAATTCCATCTCACATATTGTAAATAAGATGCTCCTATCTCTTTCAATCCCAATCATGTTTATATATATATATATATATATATATATATATATATATATATATATATATATATATATATATATGTACTTATATATGTACGTACATATATACATGCATATGTATTTGTGTGTATAGGTATGTGTGTGCATGTGTATATGCATATGTTTATGCATTTTGTGTGTGTGTGTTTATATATATAGTTACATTCTAAAAATAACCCACGATAGGTGAAATCCGCAAAGTAGTCAGCATTAGTTTTTACAATTGTTATAGATGTTTTAAGGCTGTAAAACCCCTCACTACACACTTTATACACTTTTCTCAAACAGGCATTAACATTTTCTAACTTTTCTCTCCTTCTACAAAGTTCAGACCTTAGTAGAAAAATAAGTCCAGTATTATAGAATGAAACCAAAGATCAAAACCTGTTTTCAGGCCCAAACATTTGTTTGAGAAATAAAAATAGAACGTTTTCCTTTAAATAATTATGATGGCTTTTAGAACTAACAAATTAAATTTTAACGATCAACCTACGAGGTTGGACACATAAGAAATTATTAATAGTGACTGACCAGTATTTCACAGTTCCACTGTCGCGTCTTTTTCCACTGAGTGACACCTCGGTGCAGGTGTCTTTTTCCGAGTGAACAACACAGTTATGGGTAGTTGTTGGCGCTCTTTTTTTCTTCTGTCTTATAAACAGACACGTAGAACACAATGTGCGTGCTCTGCCTTCGCGGTGCCGCGACCGACCTGCTTGATGAGGACGCAGAACACAATGCGCTGTAAAAAAAAAAGAAAAAAAAAAAAGCATGCAAGATTGGACTAAAAAAATCCGCGAAACTGCGAGGCCGCGAAAGGTGAACCGTGTTATAGCGAGGGACCACTGACTGTATATGTGTGTGTGTGTGTATATATATATATATATATATATATATATATACATACATATTCTATTTCTACCTCATTTTCTTATGTCCTGTACTGTTAACAAGTATTATTATTATTGCTTATCCTTGCACACGCTGTTTGATGAACATTTTCCTCTACTTGCACCCATCTTGTATGTTTTTTAAAAGCTGACGTAACATGTGAATTTCTCCTCTGTGACATCAATAAAGTTTATCTTATCTTATAATAACAGTAATAATAATCAGCTAGTTTCCACCCTGCACTCACAGCTGATCTATCAGATTTACAATGTAATGGGCACTTCAGTTGGCCAGCAGTAAATGGATAAGTTGAATATTTGATAAAGGCTTCTTCATAGGTTTTAGAAGCTGCTTGAAGTAAATGGTGAAGGGCATAAAACATTCTTCTCTAAGTTACTGAGCATGTCACCTTTACTCCTTAAGTTCTTTAAAGCAGAAACCATGTTTAGATGATCTTGCCAGACTCAAAGATGACATTAAAATGGCATGATCATGGCCATAGAGCTCAAGAGTCATAAAGGAACATTGTGTTCTTTTGGTTAATGTGGGTATTTTACCTTGCTGCTGTTGTATGAAGAGGAAAGAAGGCTTTAGATTTGGGTCAGGGTGGATGTGTTGGACTTGGCAGTGGAGCAGCCACTTTGGAAAGCTGTGGGCAGCTGAACGTTAGAAAACCCAACCTCCCCCTGAGGAGAGGCTGATTATAATGCACTTATGGAAGGCAAACTTGAGCATGTGCTCAGCGTTCATGTCTGTGCAATTTAACAGATGCGGGAGACGAGTGGGTGTTGTTTTATGCAGAGTTGTGCACCCAACAGTTAGACAGAATCACGGTGTAAAAAGTGCAAAAACACTCCGTTTCCGCTGCCTGCTAAAAATCTCTTCCAATATACATCTTTGTGCTAAAATATTTGTGTGTGTGTGTCTGTGTGTACACACACACATATAATATAAAATTTTCCTTTTACTCTAATTTTGTAGCCACATGCAAGTTGTGACTCAGCCGTATGAGGAAACATTGAGAAAATATAAGTGCACAATCAAAAGCTCTAACCTCATATTTCATCATCTGTGCTGATCTGATTACATTTCTCATCAGCGCTGCCAACACAATGCTGCCAAATTAAAGTGGTTTATTGGTAATAACATCACTTTCTTGGCTCCGTGTGGCTCCATTCTTTTCTGGGTGTAATTAAATTCTGACACACCTGTATTGCAACAGTATTCTTTGTAGGTCTGGAATAACCATGTATGTTTGATATGGTAAAACAGCAGCGTGTGGAGTTTCTATATTGTAATATGGGAACACGTTTACATGTCAAGTAGTCAAAAAGAACTTTAAAGTGGAATCAGTGTATTTTTCTTTTTACATTTAAACAAGATTTATCTATCTTTAAAGTCCACCAGGTATCACAGGAACGAACTCCCCTACAATAAGCAGAACGTACGTACAGTAGGCCTGAAATAGAAGGTTCCCAGTTCAAGACTCCTCATGCCCGATTCTATGTGTACATTAGGAGTTGCATCAGGAAGGGCATCAGCTGTAAAATTAGTGCCAAATTAACGTGTAGCCTCATGAGGCCCAGTATGGTGAAAAGGTAGAAGCAAAAAGAAATTACATCAATGTCCACATCTGAACCTCTGCTTGCTCTTTGAACCACAACCTTTAAGGTGCTCTGTGATCTGAGGGACATGATACAGGTTGGCCAGAAACAGATTGTTCAGTTTTTCATTGTTCTACGGGGATTCTGAGCAGTTCATTTCAGTTTAAAATGACAGGCACGGAAAAGAGTTGTTTCCAGTTGGGTTTTATAATTGTGACTTGCTTTTTAGTTGTTTTTAACGCTGTGATATTGGTTCTACAGCCAGGTCTATAAATATTTGGACACTTTTTTTTTCTCTTTTTTTTTTTTGCAAAGTTGCCTCTGTACACCTCCACATGGAGTTGAAATGAGCAGTCAAGATGCGCTTGATTTAATTCATAAGTCATTGGTCCAAAGAAGTGTTTTAACATTTTATACATTTTCAGAACCAGTTTTCTTACACAAGTCAGAGAGATGGACACATGAACATTTTAAAGTAACCAAATATGTCTTGGACTTCATTCCCCCTCAGTCTAAAGAAATTTAAACATTATGGTTCTGCATGTAAATGTGTGAGAGACTCTCAGAAGTCTTCGTCTTGCCGAGTCTCTCAGTTTTTGAAAACTGCCTAATCCAGAGAGATTTACCGTACAGTACCATCCATCCATTCATTCATTCACTTGTATACCTGCTTATTCCAATTAAAGGTCAAGCCGGAGCCTGTCACGGGGAGCAGGAGGTTATCCCAGCAGCCAGGGTACGCCCTGAACTGGTCTATCACAGGGACACATATAGATAGACAAAAACATTCACACTCTCACTCGTGGTATGGCAATTAATACCTATATTTAGCTAGTGCACTTGCGGTCTCTGAAACCTGAGGGACTGTATATAAAAATGTCTGTAATTCCTAAATGGTTAATGACATTTTTTTTAAGCTTTGCATTAAAGGTTAATGACTACACTTCAAACGCACCATGATTGTGTCATTGCAAGTCCATTGTGGTGGTATAGAAGAAAAAATGACAAAGGTTATTATACAAATAATGAATGTTTATGATTTCAGTGGTACGAATATTTCATGAGCCTGAAAGCTGGAACATACCATTCAATGAGGCCTCGTTGAATGGTTTGTTCCAGCTTTCACCTCATGAAATATTCGTACCATTGAAATCATAAACATTCATTACTTGTTTTATATAATGGCTAAAATAGATCTTTGTCATTTTATATTGTATTAATTTGCAAACAACAGAAAAGGGACTTACATTTTGGTACCTCCTCAGTGCAGTGAAAAAAAATAACATCAGAAATTAAACCAGCTTTGGTGTGTCACTGTTGCTTTGACATCAACAGTCTAACACGAAGTTTAAATAGGAGTCCAAAAATAATTCTGGCGATGACGTCTGCCATGCCGTGCATCAAATTGTCGTTCGTCAGCAAAGCAAACTCCACCATGTGTTTGTTTTAAAGATAAGCGCTGCCCGGCTTGTGCGAGCATGCGCGCAGTGCACGCTCGCACAGGTGTGCTTGTACGTGCATGTACTAGCAAAAAAACAAAAAGAGTATTTCCTTAGTGCAGCGAAAAAAATAATCACATCAGACGGCTTACAGCACAGTGGATTTGTTTTGTGTGTGTGTGCGTGCGTGTGTGTAGGTGTGCGTGCGTGTATGTGTGTGTGTGCAGAATGCAATGGTACCAAGCATATGGAACCAATTTACACTCTAAATGGAATGCAACACAAATGGGACGAATCAATCATGTCACGTGACATACAAAGCACCAATCAAATAACAAGGATCCACTCAGCTGTTACATAAAACGGTCTAAATACCTACGGACCAGACTAGGATTAATGGGAAAAATTTGACAAAGACCTTCACAGTAGCACATTTGAATAGAGGCCCATTTCTGCCTGTGCTTTGTGCACTGCCGTGTGTGCTGAAATGACCCTGTGAGAAAAGTGACTTTGACCTCGACTTGTCAGGATGAAAAAAGTTAATAACAGTGGAGCAGTGAGGGACTGATGCCAAACTGAGTCACTGTCACGGACGTGTGACTCATCACACAGGCAAAAGAATGAAACGGAAAGAAAAACTGAGTTGTGCCAGCGTTAAAGAGATTGTGACAGAAGGATGGAGAGAAGGAGTGAACAGAGTGAGATAATGAAGGGAGAATAGACTTTAAAAGTCAAAATTCTCTGAGAACATTTCTAATGCAAAATTAAGAATTCAGCCTCGAGTTGCAAAAGTTAGTTAAGTAGCAGTTATGTGAATTTCATCTACCAGAAAAATTGAGCATTGCAGAGAACATAAATTACCAGAACTTCTGACCATATCCCGAGAACATACTTTTTGTGATCATCAGCTTCTTTTATTCTCTCAGAAAGAAAGAGGCCTCATACTAATCATCAATCAGTCAATCAAGTTTTATTTCTATAGCACTTACAACAGTTTTCACTGAACCAAAGTGCTTTCCAATAGCACCAGCTAGAGATAAAATGTAAAGAACAGTACGAAAAACACAATAAGAGCATCCAAAATAGAATAAAAATAGACAAAAAAGTGTCAAAGCAATTATGTGCAAAAAGCTGCCCTGAACAAGTATGTTTGTTGTGTGGGCCGCTGAAGAGGAGGTACTGCTGGCCCACCACCACCAGAGGGCGCCCTGCCTGGAGTGCGGGCTCCAGGCACCAGAGGGCGCTGCCGCATCATGGGAGTAATCTGGGTGACAGCTGTCACCCATCACCAAACACAGCTGTTTCCACTCAGCACCGAGGTATATCAGGAGGACGGCGTCTCCACCTCAGTGCCGAGATATCACCTAAGACCAAGGTAGTATTCTCTGCAGGTATACTTTGCATTATTACTTAAGACTGTCAAAACTGTTTTTCAGGACTGGTGACTACTAAGAACCTTATTCCTTGGATAAGTACTCACCTTCCTGCTGAACTTTGTCAAGAGGTGGAGGCGGCTTCTCCCCTCTCTGTAACTGGGTGCGTTCATCCACTCCTGTGTGTTGTTGCTCTCTCCTGCCAGCAGTACCGGATCCGACGAGCGGAGGCAGTGGCCACCTGGGAAGTCGGGACTTGGCGGTTCCAGTATTTCCAGGGTTCGGTGGCAGAGGAGATCTGGGTGGTTCCGGTTCGACTGAGACGGACGTCTCCTACCTTCGAGCCTGCCCACACGACACCAGCGGATTCGACCCTAAATTGTGTTTGTTGTATTACTCTTGCTTGTTCAGTAGTAAATCTTGTTATTTACTTTCTCCATTGTCCGTTCATTGCGCCCCCTGTTGTGGGTCCGTGTTCCAACACTTTCACAACAGGATATCTCGGCCAGCGTCATGGACCCCGAGGGGCGTCAACCGGCTGTTGAACGGCCAATGGAAGACCAAGACGCGGCGGAGGCTTCGGGAGGGGTAATCGGCGAGTTGCAGCGGATCCTCACCGCTTTCACCTCTCGGATCGATTCAATGACCGAGCAATACGTTCTCCTAAACCGCAGGGTGGAGGCTCTCGCCGCACACGTGGAGGCGCGCCCTTCGGGCGCCGCTGCGGCTCTCCCTCCCGAGGACCCTGCGCGTAAAAGTGACGTTCCACTGGTCGTTCAACGGTCCCTTCCTCCGTCCCCAGAAGCATACATAAGCCCTCCAGAACCGTACGGAGGCTGTGTGGAGACGTGCGCGGATTTCCTGATGCAGTGTTCGCTCGTCTTCGCACAGCGTCCCGTGATGTACGTGACTGACGCTAGCAAGGTAGCTTATGTAATAAATCTGCTTCGCGGGGAGGCACGCGCTTGGGCTACAGCGCTCTGGGAGCAGAACTCACGGCTCCTTCATACGTACGTTGGGTTTGTACGGGAGCTCAGAACGGTGTTCGACCATCCCAACAGAGGAGAGTCCGCTTCAACCGCACTACTGTCAATGAGACAGGGGCGTCGGAGCGCAGCTGCCTATGCAGTCGCCTTCCGCATCGCGGCGGCGAGATCCGGCTGGAATAGCACTGCCCTCCGCGCCGCCTTTGTAAACGGACTGTCACTGGTCCTAAAAGAGCATCTGGTGGCGAAGGACGAACCGCGGGACTTAGACGGGCTCATCGATCTAGTCATACGACTCGACAACCGGTTAGAAGAACGCCGTCGGGAACGAGGCGAAGGGCGTGGCCAGGCACGCGTCGTCCCTCTCCCTTCCGGTTCCGATCGAGCACCGCCTTCCCCACGCTCCACAGCCCCTGCACTCCGTGGGGTCACAGCTCCCCCTACTGACGAAGCTAGGGACACGAGTAGGGCAACATTTAGGGCACCAGATGCACAGAGGAAATGGACCCACGGAGCGTGTCTGGTTTGTGGTTCAATAGAGCACCATGTGAGAGACTGCCCCGAGCGGTCAAACGCCAAATGCCCGCCCCTAGAGACTGGGCCAGGGGTGGGTCAAAACATTCACGTGGGACACACCCACATTGCTACACGACTCCCAGTCACGATCCTGTTTGAGGATTCAACCCTGAAGGCCCCAGCACTGGTGGACACGGGCTCTGAGGGGAATCTGCTTGACAGTAGATGGGCCAGGGAGATAGGGCTCCCTCTGGTGGCTCTTACCTCGCCTGTGCAGGTTCGGGCACTGGATGGCTCCCTACTCCCACCAATTACGCACAAGACACCTCCAGTAACTCTGGTGGTGTCAGGTAACCACCGGGAGGTGATCGAGTTCTTCGTGACTAAGGCCACCTCCCGTGTGGTTTTAGGGTTTCCATGGATGCTTAAACACAATCCCCGGATTGATTGGCCGTCCGGGGTAGTGGTTCAGTGGAGCGAAACCTGCCATCGGGAGTGTCTCGGTTCCTCGGTTCCTCCCGGCTCCCAAGCTAAAGAGGAGGTCCGAGTCCCGCCCAATCTGAAGGCGGTGCCAGCGGAGTACCATGACCTCGCTGACGTGTTCAGCAAGGATCTGGCTCTCACGCTTCCTCCCCACCGCCCGTATGATTGTGCCATCGATTTGGTTCCAGGCAGTGAGTTCCCGTCCAGTAGGCTGTACAACCTCTCACGGCCGGAACGCGAATCAATGGAGACCTACATCCGGGACTCATTAGCTGCCGGATTGATCCGGAATTCCACCTCACCGATGGGCGCAGGTTTCTTTTTTGTGGGTAAAAAAGATGGCGGGCTTCGTCCATGCATTGATTACAGGGGGTTGAACGAGATCACGGTTCGCAACCGATACCCGTTGCCCTTGTTGGATTCAGTGTTCACTCCCTTGCATGGAGCCAAAATCTTCACCAAGCTGGATCTTAGAAATGCGTATCATTTGGTTCGGATTCGGAAGGGAGACGAATGGAAGACGGCATTTAACACCCCCTTAGGTCATTTTGAGTACCTGGTCATGCCGTTCGGTCTCACTAACGCTCCCGCGACTTTCCAAGCATTGGTAAACGATGTCTTGCGGGACTTCCTGCACCGGTTCGTCTTCGTATATCTAGACGATATACTCATCTTTTCCCCGGATCCTGAGACTCATGTCCGGCATGTCCGTCAGGTCCTACAGCGGTTGTTGGAGAACCGGCTGTTTGTGAAGGGCGAGAAGTGTGAGTTCCACCGCACTTCTTTGTCCTTCCTGGGGTTTATCATCTCCTCTAACTCCGTCGCCCCGGACCCGGCCAAGGTTGCGGCGGTGAGAGATTGGCCCCAACCTACAAGCCGTAGGAAGCTGCAACAGTTCCTCGGCTTTGCAAATTTCTACAGGAGGTTCATTAAGGGCTACAGTCAGGTAGTTAGCCCCCTGACAGCCCTGACCTCTCCAAAAGTTCCCTTCACCTGGTCGGACCGGTGCGAGGCCGCGTTCAAGGAGTTGAAACGGCGCTTCTCGTCTGCACCAGTTCTGGTGCAGCCCGATCCTAGCCGCCAGTTGGTGGTTGAAGTGGATGCCTCGGACTCAGGGATAGGAGCGGTGCTCTCCCAGAGCGGGAAGACCGATAAGGTCCTTCACCCGTGTGCCTATTTTTCTCGCAGGTTGACCCCCGCTGAGCGGAATTATGACGTCGGCAATCGGGAACTCCTTGCTGTGAAAGAGGCCCTCGAAGAGTGGAGACATCTGTTGGAGGGAACAGCCGTGCCATTCACGGTTTTCACTGACCATCGGAACCTGGAGTACATCAGAACCGCCAAGCGTCTGAACCCCAGGCAAGCCCGCTGGTCACTGTTCTTTGGCCGTTTTGACTTCCGGATCACCTACCGCCCCGGGACCAAGAATCAGAGATCGGATGCATTGTCCCGGGTGCACGAAGATGAGGTCAAAACGGAACCGTCGGATCCCCCGGATCCCATCATCCCGGAGTCCGCTATCGTGGCCGCCCTCACCTGGGACGTGGAGAAGACCGTCCGGGAGGCCCTGACCCGTGTCCCGGACCCCGGAAACGGACCAAAAAACAGACTATACGTCCCACCAGAAGCTAGGGCTGCAGTCCTGGACTTCTGTCACGGTTCTAAGCTCTCCTGTCACCCAGGGG
Source organism: Thalassophryne amazonica (assembly GCF_902500255.1). NCBI lineage: Eukaryota > Metazoa > Chordata > Actinopteri > Batrachoidiformes > Batrachoididae > Thalassophryne > Thalassophryne amazonica. Next base: position 105,845,242 of record NC_047109.1, read on the forward strand.
TGCGAAGGACCGTGGCAGTCGTCCGGCAACGCTTCTGGTGGGCATCCCTGGAGACCGACGTCCGGGACTACATCCAGGCCTGTACCACCTGTGCCAGGGGCAAGGCAGATCATAGAAAAACCTCAGGGCAACTACAGCCATTGCCCGTGCCTCATCGCCCCTGGTCCCACATCGGCCTGGATTTCGTCACGGGTCTCCCGCCGTCCCAGGGAAACACTGTCATCTTCACGATAGTGGACCGTTTCTCCAAGGCGGCCCACTTCGTGGCCCTCCCGAAGCTCCCTACGGCCCAGGAGACAGCGGACCTCCTGGTCCACCACGTCGTCCGTCTGCATGGCATACCATCAGACATCGTCTCCGATCGTGGTCCCCAGTTCACCTCACATGTCTGGAGGAGTTTCTGCCGGGAACTGGGGGCCACGGTCAGCCTCTCGTCTGGGTACCACCCCCAGACCAACGGGCAGGCAGAGCGGGCGAATCAAGAACTGGAGCAGACACTTCGCTGTGTGACAGCCGCGCACCCGACGGCCTGGAGTACCCATCTGGCCTGGATCGAGTACGCCCACAACAGCCAAGTGTCATCAGCCACCGGCCTCTCCCCGTTTGAGGCGTGCTTGGGGTATCAGCCCCCCTTGTTTCCGGTGGTTGAGGGAGAGGTCGGTGTGCCCTCGGTCCAGGCCCACCTACGGAAGTGCCGTCGGGTGTGGCGGGCCGCCCGCTCTGCTTTGTTGCAGGCCCAGACGAGGGCGAAGAAACATGCAGACCGGCGACGGGCCCCGGCTCCCAAGTATCGTCCTGGGCAGGAGGTCTGGTTATCCACCAAGGACATTCCCCTACAGGTTACCTCTCCTAAACTGCAAGAACGATACATCGGACCATATAAAATCCTCAAAGTCATCAACCCCGCCGCAGTGAGGCTCCAGCTCCCGGCCTCACTGCGGATCCATCCAGTTTTCCATGTTTCCCGGATCAAGCCTCTTCGCACCTCACCCCTCTGCACCCCGGGTCCGGCACCGCCTCCTGCCCGGATCATCGACGGAGCACCGGCTTGGACTGTCCGCCGGCTCCTTGACGTCCGTCGGATGGGCCGGGGTTTTCAGTATCTGGTGGACTGGGAGGGGTACGGCCCCGAGGAGCGCTCCTGGGTGAAGAAGGGCTTCATCCTGGACCCGGCCCTCCTGGCCGACTTCTACCGTCGCCATCCGAACAAGCCCGGCCGTGCGCCAGGAGGCGCCCGTTGAGGGGGGGGTCCTGTTGTGTGGGCCGCTGAAGAGGAGGTACTGCTGGCCCACCACCACCAGAGGGCGCCCTGCCTGGAGTGCGGGCTCCAGGCACCAGAGGGCGCTGCCGCATCATGGGAGTAATCTGGGTGACAGCTGTCACCCATCACCAAACACAGCTGTTTCCACTCAGCACCGAGGTATATCAGGAGGACGGCGTCTCCACCTCAGTGCCGAGATATCACCTAAGACCAAGGTAGTATTCTCTGCAGGTATACTTTGCATTATTACTTAAGACTGTCAAAACTGTTTTTCAGGACTGGTGACTACTAAGAACCTTATTCCTTGGATAAGTACTCACCTTCCTGCTGAACTTTGTCAAGAGGTGGAGGCGGCTTCTCCCCTCTCTGTAACTGGGTGCGTTCATCCACTCCTGTGTGTTGTTGCTCTCTCCTGCCAGCAGTACCGGATCCGACGAGCGGAGGCAGTGGCCACCTGGGAAGTCGGGACTTGGCGGTTCCAGTATTTCCAGGGTTCGGTGGCAGAGGAGATCTGGGTGGTTCCGGTTCGACTGAGACGGACGTCTCCTACCTTCGAGCCTGCCCACACGACACCAGCGGATTCGACCCTAAATTGTGTTTGTTGTATTACTCTTGCTTGTTCAGTAGTAAATCTTGTTATTTACTTTCTCCATTGTCCGTTCATTGCGCCCCCTGTTGTGGGTCCGTGTTCCAACACTTTCACAACAATGTTTTTAACTTAGCTTTAAACAGAGGCAAGCTATTAATGGACCTCAGTTCAGGAGGTAATGCATTCCACAACTTAGGACCTGCTACTGCAAAAGAACGGTCACCCCATTGTTTGGACCTGGACCTGGGAACCATCATCAGCCAGTGCTGATTTAATGATCTTATCAAACCGGTCAAATAAGACTTTAACCATATTTGCAGGTTTTTCTCAGTTAGCATTTTGCCTTTCATTGTCCACAATTTTTCATTGGTGGGGGGTGCATATAGAAAGCAAGGAATCGCCTTGTCAGTCCATCTGTCCAGGAATCTTGCAGCTGCAACTCCTAATCAGTTTGGTGGATTTCAGTGAAACTTCACACCACATTAAGATGTAGATAAAGGAAATTAATTGTGGTCAGCACATTTAAGTCGAGATAATTGGGCATCTTTTTTTTTAACGAAGTTGGAGGAGGTTATGTTGTGTTTGTGAACAGTCTGGAGCCCACACTTTCATATATCGTTATGAAAATTTTACTGAAGATTCATATCCTGATAGGTAAGATCAGATTCAATTTTCAAGGTCATAGCTCAAAGGGCAAAGTCAGGAAAAATCTTGTGAAATTGGAAAAATCCCTATGTTTAACATTGAGCAAGTTTTTTAAAAATTCAGAACTGTGTTAAAAAGATAAATTTCATTCATATTTGAGAGCATTATGTAGGGTAGTATACTTTATCGACTGACAAAGGTTGATCCGGATCTGATCCAGATTACAGATTTTGTGGCCATTTAAATTTAACATGGAAAACCCCATTTAATGTATATTTTACATTATATCTTAATCAAACGTGTCCCAATCACGCTCATATTTGAAAGTGAGGTGCAGACTGGCACTCACTATCACCTGACAAAGTTTGATCAGGATCTGATCTGTATTGCGGATTGAGCAGATATTTGATTTTAACAGAAATTAATGAAATTGTGATTGATTAATTAATTAAAATTAAGCTCTTATGTCGTTGTTTTGACGCCCATGGTGTACAAATATGGTGCCCCCAGCAACACAAAAATAGTGAGTAAATATTTTCACTCATAAAAACAATTAATGGATGAAAACAAACTGCAATCTATAAACTTTGCAAAAAGGAGACTTTATGAACACACTGAGCATGATTTGTTGCTGTACTACAAAGTGTTATTTTCATCAATTTTGTGATGAAGCTATGTTCACTTTATATGTCAGGATTTGGGCAGTACCCTGGCTTAGTGGTTCACACTGCTGCCTCACAGCAAGAAGGCCATCTGATTGATTCCAATCTGTGGCCTTTCTGTGTGGAGTTTGCATATTCTCCCCGTGTTTGCATGGGTTCCGGCTTCCTCCCACATCCAAAGATATGCAGGTGAGATGGATTGGAAACTTTCAATTATCCGTAGGTGTGCATGCGGGTGCTTGTGTTTGTCTATACATGACCCTGTGACACAATGCCGTCCTGTCCAAGGCATTCCCTGCCTCACACCCTATGACTGCTGGGATAGGCTCTCCCCCCGACCCTTAATTGGAATAAGCAGTTGAAGGTTAGTAAGTGAGTGATGACAGGATTTTTTAATTTAGTTTTTATGATGATGATTATTTTGGAATACCGCGGTGACCTTGGGCTATTGAGGGGGACTGTGTGTGTGTGTGTGTGTGTGTGTGTGTGTGTGTGTGTGTGTGTGTGTGTGTGTGTGTGTGTGTGTGTGTGTGTGTGTGTGTGTGTGTGGTGTGTGTGTTGGGGGGGGGGGGGAGCTTTTAATAATCAGTGGTAAAGTCAGACCAACTGCACTACATACGTCACAGATCTCAAAAGGGCTGTGTCACTCATAAATGATCCTTAAAGCAGGAAAATATCTGTGAAAACAGAATTGTGGGACTTTGGAGATGTTGATGGTTATACATCAAACATTAAAATGTAAAAGGAAGACAGTTTGCTTTTTGCAGAGTATATGACCTCTTTAATATTTATCTTTTTGGATCTAAGATGAAATACATCATGAATCAAACGTTTTTATACATTTCAGAAGTGTGGCTGTGTGTAATTAATGATCATTAAGGAAAGCCTAATGAGCATTTTAGTAGAAACTTTGGTTGGATGGCCGCCAGAAATTTGCTACATTATACACAAACGTTAATGAATTAACAGGTGTTTCACTTACATGTGAAGTTGAGCAGCAGTAAAAATAAAAAAAAGCTGTTTTTTTATTCCTCATGTCTTGAAACGACGTAAAGTTTATGAGTGTTGCAGATGTGCTGGAATCACCATTGATGAACAAATTAATTATACTATCATGTACAGAATATACAGAATGATTATCAGATCACCATGCGATTAATTAATGAGCCTATCCCATCGGTCATTGGGCGAGAGGCGGGGTTAATACATCACATTTGTCAATTAAATGTACAGATGTTGACCACTTTATTTCAGGTGTTAGATCACAAAAGATTTACTACCGCTGATACATAATACATGCAAGCAACTAATATGGCAGAGCAGGGCTTTTGTTTTGTAACCTACCTTTCAGGTCTCTAGGACTTTTTTCTTTTCTTTTCCTGTGATAGAATTGTATATTTATTTCTTCAGTGCCCATGTCTTGCAAGTATGCTGAGTTGTGGTTATTCCAGTAGACTTTGATTTGCACGGCTGTGAGATGGAGCAGTGTGCCAATTGTGCCATCTGAACCTGCTTTAGTTATGTAAATTTAAAACGTTGGCTATGGTGCTCTAGCACACATCTGACATGACCTGCATCCCTTAAACACAATAATTTACACTGGAAAAATGGTGAAATAATGGCAAGCCATTTTTTTAACAAAAATGTAAGGACTTCATGTAAGACAAAATGACTGAGTACTTTCCTTGCAGTTTATTTTTATACTTTAAGAAAAACTGATTGTAATGCTGAAGTATATATTAAAGGATTATTAACTGACCGTGAGGTCTGTACGGAGAAATATCAGACCAACCGTGTTGTCAGTACAGACACAAACACGGAGGTCTGATATCCCCGTACAGACCTTGCAAACGAGGTTAATAATTTGTTTATTATATGGCTATTATATATTTGAACGTGCAGACTTACAATATCACCCAAATATGAAAGCTGCTCACAGTTCGTAGTCAGACCTGTTCGCTTCACCTCCTTGAAGAACTTGCAGATGGTCTGGTCGTTAGCTGGTAAGCTTTCATTGTTTGTTTTTTCCAATGCTGTTTAGATATTTTTGGAGTATGTTCATGACTGACTTGGTTTTTCTGATTGTGTTTTTAGCTTCCTGGTTTGTAACGAAAATACGTGTTGCAGACCAATTGTCACAGTAACTGGTCCGGATATGGGAAAATATCCGACCACTAATCAGCCAATCAGAGCGCGCGTAGCGTCGCAGCCATATAATAGTATAGGATATTTGCCATTCCACTGTTTATACATTTAATTTAATTATGGTAAATGAGCTGCATTTATATAGCGCTTTCCCATCTGCATCAGATGCTCAACGCGCTTTACAATAATGCCTCACATTCACCCTGTCCCTGATGTCAGGGTGCTGCCACACAAGGCACTCACTACACACCGGCAGCAACTTGGGGTTGAAGGACCTTGCCCAAGGGCCCTTAGTGATTTTTCCAGTCAGGCTGGGATTTGAACCAAAGATCCTCTAGTCTCAAGCCCAATGCTTAACCACTAGACCATCATCTCCCAATTAATTAACATTTAATACTGCACTGTTGATCTCTGGCTGATGATTCATTAATAGAACTTGCACAAGGGAGTTTGAAATAGTTTGAATAACTGCTATTAAAATATCAACATCTGCATTTTTGTCTCTCTCACCTCAGAGCGCTGTCTAGAAGACCATGACTTGGTGGTTCATGTCCAAGCCACGATGAACAGTGATGGTAGATTCCTCTTCAGGAAGAATTATGCCAAATATGAATTCTTCAAAAATCCTCTGGTAATTAAAACCTTTATTGCACAACAGTACAGACAAGTTGTTGAACCACATTACATTATAAGTTCACTTTTTTTGAAGACATTTTCATCAGAACACAGCTTTTTGTCAATTTATGTGTACATGTACTGTTTCTTGGACTGCATTCTTCTGGACAGGGACCTCACCTGGGATTTCTTGGAGTTGATCTCTCAGTTTGCAGGCCACAGCACTGAGAGCAACCAGATCACCAGTAGGGCCACTGTGGCCTTTATCTTCTACAGTAAAACTTGCATATAATGGATTCATATAATGGATGGTTTCTTCCTCAAATCATCAGAGGGAGTTTTTCCTTACCACTGTCACCTGTGTGCTTGCTTTGGGGGTTGGTAAGGTTAGACCTTACTTGTGTGAAGCGCCTTGAGGCAACTTTGTAATAATTTGACGCTATATAAATGAAAAAAAATTGAAAAATAAATTGAATTCAGGTAGACCACTATATGTATAAAATGGACAAAAGCCACAATATGTATGTAACTGATTAGTTACCGTCAGGAGGCACTGAACAGTCTACGGGGAATCCCCAGCACCAATTACGCTTAAACCTGAATAGGGACCTGCCCCATTTAATGGCTGGGTCAAAATGTCATCTGAAAAAAATGAACCCCTGCCTTAAATAAGCACCGGGCATTATGTGCATTAAAAAGATTACGTTTGGTCAAGTCACCCCCCCAAAGTCCGCTGCAGAACAATACCTTAAAATCCCAAAGCCTGATTTATGCTTCTGCAACTCCATAACTCTGTGGCCATGCAGTGACGTTGATGTGCGAGTGACCCTTTTAAAGTTCTCCGTCGCTTTGGTGCGTGTCTTATTGCAATTTATTGCAGGAACAGTAGCTTTTTCTGGATCAGTTTGTCCCTCAATGAACTCCACTTCATTATGCAATTATCAACCTCCAAACCAACATTACCGGTACATGCAATTTCCCTCCATGAATTGCGAGTCATTTGAGCGTCTTTTTCCGACTCAGTGTTGTAAAGTTGGTCATATTTGTGGGCTTTTCTGACAAATGTATTTGATCCATGATCCAAATGTAATTGGCAGGCGCACTGCAAAAGCTATTAAAATATGATGGGAGAGGAAGACTGAAAATGTAAAAAGTGACCAATCACAACCTTTGCAGTCCCTATCCTTAAAGCAGGTGCCACAAAGAGGGCTCTGATCTAAAGTGGTTGTCTTTGGTTCGCCACACCCAGGGATATGTATGAAACCTAACGCCATATTACAGTGCAGGCAGCAAGCAGCATTCTATTAATAATCACTAGCCTTGAATTATGGCCTCCCTCTTTTAGGCGCCGAGTCTGAGCATGGTTTGAAAAAAAATAAACGCCCCCTGGCTTTTAATCAAGGGAATATGGTACCCACTGTCCTTGAATCAGCGAGTGTCAGTGCTGAACTTCATTTCATACCTCTGTTGCAACTGGGCATACCCAGACTGCTCTGTCCGGTAGATGTGAGGGGTTTTTAATGGACATAATTGCGATGGAGGGGGATGTTTTGTCCGATGTGACTGAAAATCCATTATATAAAATCCAGTATATATGGTGTGTACTATACATGGAAAACCATACAACAGCATCGGGAGTTTTGCTTTTGTCCGGTGAGTGCGAGTACCCAGTTTATACGATGATGTTTTAGGCGAGTTTTACTTTATATCTTTTGCAGTTCCTCCTTCAGCACCTGGTACTTTTCAGTCTTCTCATGCTCTTTCTTTCTGATGGTGCTGTGAGTTGGAAATTTCCACATTTACCACAATCGACCCTTTACTATTCTTGTCAACCATTACTGTCTGGTTGGTTGGACAGTATCTGTTTGTTTGCCTGGAATCTGAAGTCGGAAATCACCTGTTCTCAACCATCTTGGTAGTGTTCCCCACATGAACTAGTCCGTATTTGGCACTAGTATCCCAGTTACTTGGTTGTGCCTCTCTTTGTATGCTATGCCAGATTCCATCTTGCACCCTGCCACCATGTGCTGGGCATTTCAGCCTGCATCTTGTGCTGGATGCTGCAGTAGACCCCTGCCTCAATGGCCCTGCTACTCGGGTCCTGTTCTTGTGCTGCAATGATCAGAGCCTATGTGCTGTCCTTCAGCCCAGCCTTTGCTAGCCATTGGGAGCTTTTTCTTTAATGTTAGCCATCCACACTGTTTGTTGGTGGTACGTTTCACAGAGGGTTCTGGTCTTCTATGACTTATCCTCTTCTTCATCCCCACCTTTTGTATTCAGCAGTCAGATGTACTCTGTGATTTATCCCTGGGGGAGCAGCTTCTTGGTACACTCCTAAATTCTCCATGCATTGTGATGTGTGTATTTATTTCACAAAAGAGACTAATTATCAAGTTACAACCCTTATTTTGAAGTTTTAAAAAAGTCTTGTTTCTTTTTTAACAGCATTGCGACAGTAAATCACAGTCGGTATTGAATTTCTTGGGCACTGTAGAAGGCTACAGGAAATTATATACATTTAGAGGAAAGAAATTATGTAGTTTTAAATATGTGTTCTTATTTTTTTCTTATTTATGCTTATTGATATTACAGATTTAACAACTGTGCATTGTTTCATCATTTTAAGCACGTCATTTGTGCCTAAAAACACTACAGGTGAAGATTAAAGATTCAGGTTAAAAAGATTAAAATGTCCATGACTTTCCGGCCAGGTTTTTATTTTGTTTTTTTCTCCATTCAGTGTGCTAGCTGTTGCTTTTATTGAGATCTCTTGGAAATATTATTCCAGGCCAGGCCCCACGTAGTCACAGTTTTGTGAAAATCAATTCAGTTCTCTTTTTGAGGAATCATGGAGGTAATAAAAACCATACTGTGTATTATTGTGAAAGCAAGCAGCTGAATGCCCCCAGTGTAGTTTGTAATTTTTTTTTATTGCTCTAAATTCCTATTCAATATTCCGTTGTCACAGTCAATATCTGTTTCTGTCACTTTCCACCTTCTTTCACAGACATTTTTCCCAGAGAACATGGTTGCATGGTGCCAGGAAACGAACCGTTGTATTCCCCCATCTCAGCTTCTGCAGGTATGTACAGAACACGTGCACTCAAACATGCATTTTGTCATTTTCATTGTGGCACGCACACATTTTAGCTTATCTTAACACTCAGCACCTGCTCCATACTGTACAATCGACATGCCGCACCTATAACCCTGAGACAGAGCCTGTAGTAATAACTGTTAATCCTCTGTTGATACACGACTGTCTGGGCACACGTACCACAAAGTTGACGTGGGATGGATGGAATTACGCAATCTGAAATAGAACGTGTCATGTCTCATGTACCTGAAATTCAAATTGACACGTCATACAAGATATCCATGCCACACAAGTTATATTAAACCCTTAAAACCTGAGCAACCTTGAAATTGCTTCCATGATGCTTTATAGTCAGTAGTTCTTAACATTACAATAATAACTTTAGAGAAATTACCTTCACCGGAACAAAATGATCTCAAGCATGTCAGTTTATGATGCTGTTATCTTGATAAAAATCCAGCAAAACTGTAAGATTGCCTCTGGGCTAAAATGTAGCACAATGTCAGTTTTGGGAGGGCCTTAAATTTTAAAGTCCTCCATTGTAATTCAACAGTAAATTAGCAGAAAATGTATTTTATTTATTTGTTGTTGGTATACTGCAGTGGGTCAATCAGTTTTACTCATGGTGACAGAAATGTCTTGTTGTACATAAAATACACAAAAAATGATGGATTGTTTGTACAGATACCATGTCAAAACAAGAGAACGATGGTGTCCAATGCATTATTTTTTTAGTTTGTTCAAATCTTTCTGGTTATTTTACATATTTATATAAATCACCAAGTTACCTAGCTTGTTGTAATCCTAAAATAACAATTTGTAACTTGAAATCATGCGAAATGAAATACTCAGCTAAATATTTTAGTGTTTATGTCATTGTTGAAGGTGAGACTGTCTAAACTTCACCCAATTCATTTTCCTGAAATTGTAGGGGTTTTTTTTTTTGGTCATTTGGTACAACTAGTGACTCCTTCATCATACGTTCAAGAATACTAAGCCTTTATACTTTGGGGATGTTAAGCAGTCAGTTTCTTAAAAACACCCAGTAGGTCATCAAGGGTTAAAAACAAGTGTAGGAGGAGCAGTGTTGTATAAAGTACCGGACAATCACACTTAAGTAAAAGTACAGATACCCATTGGTAGATGTTCAAGTAACCGATTGAAATGCTACTCAAGTAAAAGTCCTAAAGTATCTAGTATTTATTGTACTTAAGTATGACAAGTAATGTACAACTAAATGTACTCAAGTATTGAAAGTAAAAGTACAAGTAGATGTTAATCAAAAGCAGACTGATTTTTTTTTTTATATTACAAAGTATATCTAGGCTTGTAAATGACTGGTAGTATTAGTCAAAGTACTGAAAATTGTGCACATCACAAAAAACACTTCAGAAACAAGGTTTCAAAACCTAAACAAGAGTAGGCTACTCACTAACTGTTCACAGGAAACAGTTATTTATTTCTATATGTATTTATTTATTTATTTTCATTGTTACATGGTTTTATCTTTTCTGTTGTGTTTTGTTTCATTAGGTTCTTTTTGTCTCTTTCTCTAAAATTGTATTGTAACATTATTCTATTATTATTGACTATTATTATTATTATTATTATTATTATTATTATTATTATGTAGACTATTGTTGTTGCTGTTATTATTAATATATGAATAAAAATACATTAAAAAAATTACAATTTGACTCTTTTACGACAACGAACGCTGAGCCATTAATTATACAGAAAACAAATCAACACAAACGTGCTGATGCGAACAGCTTAATGCTAACTTTAACATTGAAAACGCCATATACATGCTATAGCATTGGTCCCATTTTTAAGTTATAAAATACATCTATCAACTGTTTCAGAAGACCATAAGTCGGTTTAACATAAAAATATTAAATATTACTCACAGAAATATGCTCTTCAGGGTTTTAGCTGGGAAAAATTAGGATAAAGCAAAATAAAAAACAATGAATCCATGAATCGTAGATCGAAGCACTGCTTTGATCTGCGAATCACTGCTTCAGTTGGTTCAAGGTTCAAAGCAAAGCCGCACTGCGGAAAATTGATTACAGACCTGCTGCAGGTCTGTAATCAATGTAGAGAAATTATCATTTTCCTGACAAACACCCCCCAAGTGCGCAACTGCAAAAAAGCCTACAGGACATGCCTCATGACAAATCGGCATGACTTCGATGCAGTCAATAGTAATCAGTAGTGTCTCTGGGTGAAAACACGACTTTTTTCGTGTGTGTGTGGGTGTTTTTTTTTTTTTCGTAATGAGTAACGGCATGGTGCATAGAAAATGTATCGGAGTAGAAGTATGCAATTAAGGTCGGAAATGTAGTGAAGTAAAAGTGAAAGTAAGCTGAATTTAAAAAACTCAAGTAAAGTACAAAGTCTCCCAAAACGTACTTAAGTACAGTAGTGAAGTATTTTTACTTCGTTACTATACAACACTGGGGAGGAAGACATAAAAAAGCAATATTCTTAGTATTTTAAAGTGCCTTGCTGTTAATGGATGGAGGACTTACACGTGGTCTGGTTCCCCTTTGCATTATCTAATGGAATTGTCGGAAATGGGGCCACAAGTTGAATTCATCCCATCATTTTTACCACTCACAGAAAGCTTTTGACTCTCCTACTGCTTAAATGGACTTTACATTTCTGCAGCTATAAAAAGAAGTCTGCAACGGAAGAGAGGCAGATGGGCCAGAGTTGATCTTTGCAGGTGTTGGCATTTTCCCATTATGTCAAAATTATGTCAGTAATCAACCAAATATGGGTTTTTTTGATGACCGATACAATATTTAGAGAGCAGGGTGGCACTGGCCAATATATAAACCTGGTTCATTCCATTCTAAAAAGCCTGCATATATTTTTGTTTATTTGGTCTTATGTGCATTTTAATCAGGTGATGCTAATTATTAATAAAAAAGAAGAAAGAATTGGCATTAATTGATCAACCACTGTCAATGTGAAGTTGTAAGGTGCCGTGAAGGTGTAGTGTGTCTCAAATGTTTAATGAATTAAAGTTGAATGTAAACATGTTTGCTGCAAATGTTGGAAAAATAATCATGCATTAAGTCCATCGAAGGACATTTCAAAAACACTTAGAAACATGTGCTTTAAATATTGAAAAGACCTCTGGAACAGTTTTCCTTCCATCCGCAAGCTGTAGATTCCACATTGAATGTAATAACGTTACATACCCTTCAGAGTGATATTTTGGGAACAATCTGTCAATACTTCATAGTCCCACTAAATAATTTAGGCTTAAAGTATTTCCAAAAGGAATGAGTTGTAAATTAACATGAAAAAAGAAATGACATTAACCACTTAGGAATTCAGTCTACTTTTACAGACAGCCCGTCCATTTTTAGAGACCAAAAGTAACTGCACAACTGAGTGATGAACAGTTTCATGGCCTGTCCCCACTTTATTCCACAGCAGATTCAACAGATAAAAGGTCTGGACTTGATTACATGAAGTGTTGAATATGCATTTGGTAGCTGTTGATTGGAACTCAGTATAGGACAAGAGAGGCGTTAACAGGCAAGTGAAACAGGCCATAATTATGCTGAGGAGGGGGGACCAACAGACACTGGGTGGAAACACAAAGTTTATAATCAAGAGATATCTATGTGACTGTAAATACGGAGTTTACAAAGTTTGCAATCAAGAGATGTCTACGTGGCTGTAAATACAGAGTTTACAAAGTTTACAATCAAGAGATATCTATGTGACTGTAAATACAGAGTTTACAAAGTTTACAATCAAGAGATCTATGTGACTGTAAATACAGAGTTTACAAAGTTTACAATCAAGAGATGTCTACGTGACTGTAAATACAGGGTTTACAAAGTTTACAATTAAGAGATGGCTACGTGACTGTAAGTACAGAGTTTGAGACACCAAGCTGTGGTCGAGCATATCCTTCCTGAGGCCAAAGCTCTTTTCCAGAATTCTGATTTCAATTAGAAACAGGCCCATGAAAATGGGAAACGATACATATTTAGATTAGTAACAGATACAACTGTAACAGATACAACCAGAGAGAGAGAGAGAGACAGCATGTGCTGTCAACAGCATATTGCACCAACAATTTATAAAGAACATTTTTTAGACACCTTAATGTTTCTTTTACCTCACTTGTCTCACCATAGAAGTGCATTTTTCTAACATTTTGACAGCTTGAGTGTGATATTGACACACTGACCTGAGAATAAAGTCACAAAAATAGACTTCACATGGACCAGGTATAACTTGGGTCCTGTGTTGGATCTTGGTTACAAGGAGCTAAGTGGATATATGAAGAATGGCACTTGATGTTAATAAAATGTAATTCATCACAAAGACATTAAAGCAAAACTATTATGCTCGTTTCTTGCTGACGTTTTCAGAATTTCTTAGCAACAAGTACCTGTCCAGAAATTCAGGGGTATCTGTATGTGAAGGAGGTTGGCCGGAAGTCATGGAAGAAACTTTACATGTTCCTGCGGCGCTCAGGACTCTATTGCTCTACAAAAGGAACTTCAAAGGTAACACCAGCACATTTATTTTTCTCCATCTGCTAGTGACACCGTTACTCATGTGATCAATGTTTGTAATTACAGTCATTATGTGTCCACTTATGAATGACTAAATAAATCTAATAATGCATGTGCATTATGAGATTTATTTAGTAAAGAGGAAACATTAATGAAATGGAATTTCCCCAGTGTTTGATATTTTGATTCATTATTTCTTTCTGCAGGAGCCAAGACATCTACAGTTACTAGCAGATCTCGATGACAGTAATATCTTCAGTGTCATCACAGGCAAAAAGCAGCATGCAGCGCCCACGGATTACGAGTTCTGCATCAAGGTGAGTCAGGAGCAACAGGATATAATGAGGCTGGCTGCTAATGACATATTATGATCAGATTTTGTAATGGAGCTACTTGTGCTATGAGATGACTGTGCTTATGTGCATGAAATGTAAGAATACTATGGGCCTGATTTGCTAAATGTTTACATTAAAATGGGCGTGCACACCACAGCACTTGCAAAAAACCTGTATGCTGGTTCACTAATTATGTGCACTATTATGTCTTTCATTGTCCATTTAGCCTATATTACCTTTATAAATATGCAATTTGGTGTTTGTCCACTTTAGTGTTGAAAATTATTAGAGGGAACATGCACATTGGGGAGGTTTTGCACACACAGTTCATCAAGGTCCAAAGGAAGATTAGAGTCTGTACTTTGTGCGTTTGAAACATTAAGGTATGGCACTTGACAGACTGCTGTTCCAGCAGCACAGAGGCCGCTGCCTCCTCACACAGTATGGAAAAAAAATAATCATTAATTGTAAATGTGGACATATTTAAAACGTTAAGGATCTGCTTTGTGCTTGTTTCTTTAAGAATAAATGTCTCCATGGTTGACAGGTGGACAGCACGTGAATACACTCATGCACTGCCTGTTAAAACAAATGAATATAAATTATTACATTTACTTATTGTTCCATCTGAGGTATTTAAGCAAAGTGGTGAATAATTATGATGCGTTCCTCAGATGGAACACAGAGAACTGTGCACACAATTGTCTGTGTGCATTTCATCGTCAGAACGTGGTATAATTATTCACCACTTTGCTTAAATACCTCGGCTGGACCAGTAAGTAAATGTCTGAAGTTTGAGACAGCGATTACTTTATTTAAATTTTTTTCTTTAAATCTTTAAATAGTAAATATGTCTATCTATTAACTAAGTAAATTACCAGTGGTTGAACACACTTAGTTATGTGGCAGTTTGTGTGTAATAAAGCACAAGGTGCACACCTGCAAGTAGCTGATTGAATTTCATGTTGCTCTTACGGCCATTAAAACCTAAAATCCACATTTATGTACAGCTGTCTACTTCACGTTATCACCTGCTATCAGTTGTGCAGTTAGTCTTAGTAAATCTCTTGCAAAACTGTTTCTACCACAACACAAAAGTTTGGATTGCCCAGATAATTTAGTACTCATTATGATCAATCTTAGTAAATCAGGCCCTGTAATGTGTACGTATATACGAGGGCTGTCAATAAAGTATAGGTCCTTTTTATTTTTTTCTAAAACTATATGGATTTCATTCATATGTTTTTACGTCAGACATGCTTGAACCCTCGTGCGCATGCGTGAGTTTTTCCACGCCTGTCAGTGACGTCATTCGCCTGTGAGCACTCCTTGTGGGAGGAGTCGTCCAGCCCCTCGTCGGAATTCCTCAACCTCCGTGTTGATAACCATTTGTAAAATCCAGGCGGCTTTTGATGGCTTTCAGTGGAGTGAGTATATGAGAAATTGTTTAACAGCTGGACATGTTCCAACTTGTCCTTAAGGCTTCCAACGGAGGTGTTTTTCCTGTGGCGGAGCGTCGCGGCGACTGCAAGCCAACGCTGCAATCCGCCCGCACGTCTTTCATTAAAAAAAATCTCCTTTAACAGTGGAATATCCGGATAAAATTCGGAAACCGACTTCTTCTGAAACTTCTCTGTTCTCTCACGACGTCCTGGATCAATAGAGCCTGAAATGTGGAGGTTTTCAGCTTGAAACAGGCTGACGAAGGCACCTGGGAGTGCTGCACGACGTCTCGCTCCGTGGGAAGTCCTTAAAGCGACAGTATCACCTCAAAATCTCTCATCAGCCGTTAAAATTTTCACCGAAAACAAGCTTAATTTTTCGAACCGTGTCCACTTCGATGTGTCTCACAGGTTTAGAAAAAATTTTGATCAAACAAAGCGCCAGTCTCTCAGCAACTTCTCAGACAAAGGAATTCCGAGGAGGGGCTGGACGACTCCTCCCACAAGGAATGCTCACAGGCGAATGACGTCACCGACAGGCGTGGAAAAACTCACGCATGCGCACGAGGGTTGAAGCATGTCTGACATAAAAACATACGAGGTCTCTTAGGTAATAAACCGACCCTTTTATTTTTTTTTTTTAACTATATGGATTTGAATGACATGCGATTACACCAATCATGCTTGAACCCTCGTGCGCATGCGTGAGTTTTTTCACGCGTGTCAGTGACGTCATTTCCCTGTGGGCATGCCTTGAGTGAGATGTGGTCCAGCCCTCTCGGCTGAATTCCTTTGTTTCACACGCTGCTCGAGACGGCGCGTGTTGCTTTATCAAAATTTTTTCTGGACCTGTGAGGAATATCCGAGTGGACACTATTCGAGAAATTAAGATGGTTTTCTGTGAAAAGTTTAACGGCTGATGAGAGATTATGGGGTGTTTCTGTCGGTGTAAGGACTTCCCACGGAGCGGGACGTCGCGCAGCGCTCCCAGGCGACGTTGTCTGGCTGTTTCGAGCTGAAATCATCCTAATTTAAGGTTCTGTTGACCCAGGACGTCGTGAGAGAACAGAGAATATTCAGAAGAGGCCGGCATGAGGAGTTTATGTGGACATTCCACTGTTAAAGGTCATTTTGCAATGAAAGAACGTGCGCGCAAATTCGCCGAGTCGTTTCCGTGACGACGACGCAAATCTGTGTGCGCCGCGACCAGAAAAACACCTCCGTGTTGAAGACCATTTGTAAAATTCAGGCGGCTTTTCATGGCTTTCAACAAGTGAGTAACTGAGAAATTGTTTAACAGCTTGGGCATGTTCCAACTTGCCCGTTAAGATTTCCAACAGAGGTGTTTTTCCTGCCGCGACCCCCCGCGGTCGGGTCCAGCCCGACATGCGACTCTGCCCGCACGTTCTTTCATTACAAAATGACCGTTAACAATGGAATGTCCGAATAAACTCCTCATGCCGACTTCTTCTGAAAGTTCTCTGTTCTCTGACGACTTACTGCGTCAACAGAGCCTGAAATGTGGAAGTTTTCAACTTGAAACGGCGAGACGCTGCCACCTCGAAGCGCAGATCGCCGTCAGGCGCTGTGGGCTGTCCTTAAAGCGACACTACCAGACCAAAATCTCTCATCAGCCGTTAAAATTTTTACCGAAAACCAGCTGAATTTATTGAATGGTGTCCACTCAGTTGTGCCTTACAGTTTTGAAAAATTTTTTATCAAACAAAGCAGCAGTCTCTGAGCCATTCCTAAACAATGAAAAAAATCGACGAGCGTGTGGACGACTCCTCACTCAAAGACTGCCCACAGGCGAATGACGTAACCGACAGGCGTGAAAAAACTCTTGCATGCCCACGAGGGTTCAAGCATGTCTGATGTAATCACACGTGATTCAAATCCATATGGTTTTTGAAAAAATAATAAGGTCGGATACTTTTCTAATAGACCTCGTATGAATGAAATCCATATAGTTTTTGAAAAAAATAAAAAGGACCTATACTTTATTGACAGACCTCGTACATCTAAATGGATTTATTAAAACAAAGCAACATCTGAAAATTTGACATTGTTTGTTTCTTTCTACATTAGTAAACAGTTAATTTCTCTACGTCCCAACCATGTATTGTGACAGTGGTGAATGTGTTGGTATTGATGATTTGAGTTCATGTTGATTGGCAGCCTAATAAAAGCCGAGGGGAGTCAAAGGAGTTCAGGATGCTTTGTGCTGATGATGAACAGGGCAGGACCTGTTGGATGACTGCCTTCAGACTTTTTAAGGTACAACACATTCTAATCACCTTTTTGGCAGATAAATTACAGGGCTATTATTAACAAACCATGTATCCCAGCATTTCAAAAAAATGTGGCTGCCTCTATTCATTACTGAATCAATTACTATTAACTGACAGTAACTGTCAGCCATTGTGAGTTTTCTAAAAGATTGGGCAACTTAAATGCATTTCATTGATGTGTCTGTGAGGCATTTTCAACATACGGAAAGGTTTAGTCACTTGGATGACTAAACAAGATGCACTGTTAGTTCGGGTAAATGTCTAGAGAACCCTGACTTGGACAGCTGAGAATTTTCATCGATTGACTTTTGCACAAAGTTTTTTTTTTATCATTTATTTCTCTGGGGTTTTTTTTTATTGTGAACATTGATCTCCTACTTTTTACCTATCTTTGAAACTGACCTTTGAGTCAGTTTGCCAAATTTTGATTCTGGTGATGATATTTGATCCTGAATGTTGACCCTGATTGGATGTTTGATCATGCTCCTGACTTTTGATCCTTATTTCTTACCCTTGATTCTAAATCTGACCATTGAACCTCAAATCTGATATATGATTGATTGATGATAAACTTTGATCCTAATTACTGTACTTTGAGTTGCACCTCGAGCCAGATCCAGTACAAAATTTAATGGGTTCTTCTTGGCCCATGTCTCATTCACTCACTGTTTTATTAAAATCTGAAAAATTATATTGTGGTCCTTTTTTGTTTTGTTTTAATATAACAACTCTGTTTAAAGGGGTTTCTTTAAACGAGGTTTACTCCGTTTGAGGAAAAAGTAAGAATTTGGTACCTTTGGTTTTCTAGTTCATTTTATTAAATAATTAAAAAAGAGGAGCTCTGTATCATATATCAGCTCCTGACCTGATTGTGTCACCACTCACCTAGTAATTATTTTTAAGTTTACAAGTCACACATTGAGACTGAAATGGTGTACTTTCACTAATGCACTTTGTTTTTTGTTTGTGGGTTGTTTTTCCATTTACAGTATGGAATTGTTTTATACCAGAACTACAAGATCCCTCAACAAAGGAAAACCTTACTTTCACATTTCTCAGCACCAGTGGTAAGTTTCTCTGTAAAATGAGAATTTATTTGAGGCATCTTCCAGAAAACATCTCTTAACAAAATATGGCTATCGCTACTGCCAACGCATCTCTGATAATAAACCAGGAACAGCTAACAAACCAGTCTGACATGTTTAGTGACAGGCATCAGAGTTATTGTTTGATCTCATATTGCTCTGTGTGTAACGCTTCTGTCTTACCAACTCTGTGTGCTCTGACTATGATGTTTCTTTGTTGCCCCCTAGCGGACTGTGTCAGAGAACTCCCTTGTGGCGATGGATTTCTCAGGGAGGATAGGCAGGGTGATTGACAACCCTGTAGAGGCTCAGAGTGCCGCCATGGAGGAGGGGCATGCATGGAGGGTGAGACATGACATTTATATGATCAACCGTAGAAAAAATAAATTCATGTACATTCCTAATTAATACAGTAAACACCTTGGGCACATAAAAGCGCATCTTGTAGTTTTTTTGTTTGTTTGTTTTTAAATCTATTCCACAAATATATTTCGTCTTCCATTCCAGGTTGGACACTTTTGTCAAAATTAGTTGATTAGTAAAATGCTGTTTCAGATTGACATAATGTTATTTATCACATTTTCTTCAAGTCACATTGAAATTCACAAAAAAGTTATATTTTATAAGCATCATTATATCCGTGTGAAGAAGAAAATCGTCATATTTATGGCAGCTACAAACCATCCTTACAAAGTCATCTATCTTTTTAGTGTCCAGCTGAACATAAGGAAAAACTTCAGTACAGTACTACAGTTTTGTGGGTAAAACAAATAACCACTAAAGTTACTACATGCATTCTTCCAGTTAAATAACATTTACAACTTTACCAAAATGACATATTTCTATATGACAAAATTTGATATCACAAAATTTGTGGTATATCACTTCAGATGACACACCATTTTTATAGAATTATTTTTATTTGTCTGTGTTTTGTTTGTTTTTAACCCGGTGTCGCCGACCAAACAATTCAGCCCCTAAAAATCACTCCACCCTGCCTTCACTGCGCATGAGCCATTAGCCACGGTTCACGGATTATCACCTCGTTTCTGCTTCAAACTGCACTCCAGTCATCATCTATCTCAGCGACAGATATCTGAAACTTTTGTACAACCACATAAATTCCGCATTATTTCATCATAAAAGACGGATGAAGCAATCAGAGCACCACGGTTACACAAGATGCTAGCTGATGCGTTCACTGCGCGATGGTCATTTCAACGCGTCACCAGGTTTCACCTTATTTCTGCTTAAAACGACCTTGTTTCTGCTTAAAACTAAAGTTAGAATGATTTAAGAGGTTTTACCTGGTTATGTGATGGTTAATAATCACATTACGAGGTCTGTAAGAAAAGTAACAGACCTTTTTATTTTTTGCAAAAACCATATGGATTTGAATCACGTGTGATTGCATCAGCCAAGCTTGAACCTTCGTGCGCATGCGTGAGTTTTTTCACGCCTGTCGGTTGCTTCATTCACCTGTGAACACGGTTTGTGGGAGGGGTGGTCCAGCCCCCTCGGCGGATTTTCATTGTCAGGAAAATGGATGAGCGACTGCCGCTTTGCTGCATCAAAATTTTTTCAGAAACTGTGAGAGACAGCCAGGTGGAAACCATTCGGACAATTCAGATGGCTTTCGGTGAAGATTCAGTGGGCATCACAGAGATTAAGGAGCATTACAACTGGATTAAAGACCGCCCACAGCGGCTGAGGGTGCACCGCGCTCCAAGCGGCCATCGACAGGCTGAAACGACCAGATCATTTCCAAAGTGAAGGCTGTGTTGATCCGGGACATCGTGTGACTACCAGAGAAATAGCAAGAGAGGTGGACATAGCACTTTTTCGGCACATTACACTGTTACAGGAGATTTTGTAATGAAAGACGTGCGGCGGAATTCGTGCGTCAGGACGGAGCCACGTAATGACGCAGAACAAAAAGCACCTCCGTGTTGGAAGTCTCACAGGACATGCCCAGCTCTTCCACCATTCGGAAGATTCAGACAGCTTTGGGTGGCTTTTCAGTCGAGTGAGTATCCGAGAAATTGTCGAAGAGCTGAGCATGCCACAACATGTCCTGTGAGACCAACACGGAGGTGCTTTCGTTCCGCGCCATTAGCGGCTCCGTGGCAAATTCCTCCGCTACTGTTTTCATGACAAAATCTCCTTTAACAGTGGAATGTGCCGGAAAAGTGCTGATGTCCACCTTTTCTGCCATTTCTCTGGCCAAACAACGTCCCGGATCAATACAGCCTTCGCTTTGGAAATGATCCGGTCGTTTCAGCCTGTCGATGGCCGCTCGAAGCGCGGCGCGCCCTCAGCCGCTGTGGGCCGTCTTTAATCCGGTTGTAATGCTCCTTAATCTGTATGATGCCCATAAGATCAATCAATCAATTTTTTTATATATCGCCAAATCACAACAAACAGTTGCCCCAAGGCGCTTTATATTGTAAGGCAAGGCCATACAATAATTATGTAAAACCCCAACGGTCAAAACGACCCCCTGTGAGCAAGCACTTGGCTACAGTGGGAAGGAAAAACTCCCTTTTAACAGGAAGAAACCTCCAGCAGAACCAGGCTCAGGGAGGGGCAGTCTTCTGCTGGGACTGGTTGGGGCTGAGGGAGAGAACCAGGAAAAAGACATGCTGTGGAGGGGAGCAGAGATCGATCGCTAATGATTAAATGCAGAGTGGTGCATACAGAGCAAAAAGAGAAAGAAACAGTGCATCATGGGAACCCCCCAGCAGTCTACGTCTATAGCAGCATAACTAAGGGATGGTTTAGGGTCACCTGATCCAGCCCTAACTATAAGCTTTAGCAAAAAGGAAAGTTTTAAGCCTAATCTTAAAGGTAGAGAGGGTGTCTGTCTCCCTGATCTGAATTGGGAGCTGGTTCCACAGGAGAGGAGCCTGAAAGCTGAAGGCTCTGCCTCCCATTCTACTCTTACAAACCCTAGGAACTACAAGTAAGCCTGCAGTCTGAGAGCGAAGCGCTCTATTGGGGTGATATGGTACTACGAGGTCCCTAAGATAAGATGGGACCTGATTATTCAAAACCTTATAAGTAAGAAGAAGAATTTTAAATTCTATTCTAGAATTAACAGGAAGCCAATGAAGAGAGACCAATATGGGTGAGATATGCTCTCTCCTTCTAGTCCCCGTCAGTACTCTAGCTGCATTTTGAATTAACTGAAGGCTTTTTAGGGAACTTTTAGGACAACCTGATAATAATGAATTACAATAGTCCAGCCTAGAGGAAATAAATGCATGAATTAGTTTTTCAGCATCACTCTGAGACAAGACCTTTCTGATTTTAGAGATATTGCGTAAATGCAAAAAAGCAGTCCTACATATTTGTTTAATATGCGCTTTGAATGACATATCCTGATCAAAAATGACTCCAAGATTTCTCACAGTATTACTAGAGGTCAGGGTAATGCCATCCAGAGTAAGGATCTGGTTAGACACCATGTTTCTAAGATTTGTGGGGCCAAGTACAATAACTTCAGATTTATCTGAGTTTAAAAGCAGGAAATTAGAGGTCATCCATGTCTTTATGTCTGTAAGACAATCCTGCAGTTTAGCTAATTGGTGTGTGTCCTCTGGCTTCATGGATAGATAAAGCTGGGTATCATCTGCGTAACAATGAAAATTTAAGCAATACCGTCTAATAATACTGCCTAAGGGAAGCATGTATAAAGTGAATAAAATTGGTCCTAGCACAGAACCTTGTGGAACTCCATAATTAACTTTAGTCTGTGAAGAAGATTCCCCATTTACATGAACAAATTGTAATCTATTAGACAAATATGATTCAAACCACCGCAGCGCAGTGCCTTTAATACCTATGGCATGCTCTAATCTCTGTAATAAAATTTTATGGTCAACAGTATCAAAAGCAGCACTGAGGTCTAACAGAACAAGCACAGAGATGAGTCCACTGTCCGAGGCCATAAGAAGATAATTTGTAAGCTTCACTAATGCTGTTTCTGTACTATGATGAATTCTAAAACCTGACTGAAACTCTTCAAATAGACCATTCCTCTGCAGATGATCAGTTAGCTGTTTTACAACTACCCTTTCAATAATTTTTGAGAGAAAAGGAAGGTTGGAGATTGGCCTATAATTAGCTAAGATAGCTGGGTCAAGTGATGGCTTTTTAAGTAATGGTTTAATTACTGCCACCTTAAAAGCCTGTGGTACATAGCCAACTAACAAAGATAGATTGATCATATTTAAGATCGAAGCATTAAATAATGGTAGGGCTTCCTTGAGCAGCCTGGTAGGAATGGGGTCTAATAAACATGTTGATGGTTTGGATGAAGTAACTAATGAAAATAACTCAGACAGAACAATCGGAGAGAAAGAGTCTAACCAAATACCGGCATCACTGAAAGCAGCCAAAGATAACGATACGTCTTTGGGATGGTTATGAGTAATTCTTTCTCTAATAGTTAAAATTTTGTTAGCAAAGAAAGTCATGAAGTCATTACTAGTTAAAGTTAATGGAATATTCAGCTCAATAGAGCTCTGACTCTTTGTCAGCCTGGCTACAGTGCTGAAAAGAAACCTGGGGTTGTTCTTATTTTCTTCAATTAGTGATGAGTAGAAAGATGTCCTAGCTTTACGGAGGGCTTTTTTATAGCGCAACAGACTCTTTTTCCAGGCTAAGATCTTCTAAATTAGTGAGACGCCATTTCCTCTCCAACTTACGGGTTATCTACTTTAAGCTACGAGTTTGTGAGTTATACCACGGAGTCAGACACTTCTGATTTAAAGCTCTCTTTTTCAGAGGAGCTACAGCATCCAAAGTTGTCTTCAATGAGGATGTAAAACTATTGACGAGATACTCTATCTCCCTTACAGAGTTTAGGTAGCTACTCTGCACTGTGTTGGTATATGGCATTAGAGAACATAAAGAAGGAATCATATCCTTAAACCTAGTTACAGCGCTTTCTGAAAGAGTTCTAGTGTAATGAAACTTATTCCCCACTGCTGGGTAGTCCATCAGAGTAAATGTAAATGTTATTAAGAAATGATCAGACAGAAGGGAGTTTTCAGGGAATACTGTTAAGTCTTCTATTTCCATACCATAAGTCAGAACAAGATCTAAGATATGATTAAAGTGGTGGGTGGACTCATTTACTTTTTGAGCAAAGCCAATAGAGTCTAATAATAGATTAAATGCAGTGTTGAGGCTGTCATTCTCAGCATCTGTGTGGATGTTAAAATCGCCCACTATAATTATCTTATCTGAGCTAAGCACTAAGTCAGACAAAAGGTCTGAAAATTCACAGAGAAACTCACAGTAACGACCAGGTGGACGATAGATAATAACAAATAAAACTGGTTTTTGGGACTTCCAATTTGGATTGACAAGACTAAGAGACAAGCTTTCAAATTAATTAAAGCTCTGTCTGGGTTTTTGATTAATTAATAAGCTGGAATGGAAGATTGCTGCTAATCCTCCGCCCCGGCCCGTGCTACGAGCATTCTGACAGTTAGTGTGACTCGGGGGTGTTGACTCATTTAAACTAACATATTCATCCTGCTGTAACCAGGTTTCTGTTAGGCAGAATAAATCAATATGTTGATCAATTATTATATCATTTACCAACAGGGACTTAGAAGAGAGAGACCTAATGTTTAATAGACCACATTTAACTGTTTTAGTCTGTGGTGCAGTTGAAGGTGCTATATTATTTTTTCTTTTTGAATTTTTATGCATAAATAGATTTTTGCTGGTTATTGGTAGTCTGGGAGCAGGCACCGTCTCTACGGGGATGGGGTAATGAGGGGATGGCAGGGGGAGAGAAGCTGCAGAGAGGTGTGTAAGACTACAACTCTGCTTCCTGGTCCCAACCCTGGATAGTCACAGTTTGGAGGATTTAAGAAAATTGGCCAGATTTCTAGAAATGAGAGCTGCTCCATCCAAAGTGGGATGGATGCCGTCTCTCCTAACAAGACCAGGTTTTCCCCAGAAGCTTTGCCAATTATCTATGAAGCCCACCTCATTTTTTGGACACCACTCAGACAGCCAGCAATTCAAGGAGAACATGCGGCTAAACATGTCACTCCTGGTCCGATTGGGGAGGGGCCCAGAGAAAACTACAGAGTCCGACATTGTTTTTGCAAAGTTACACACCGATTTAATGTTAATTTTAGTGACCTCCGATTGGCGTAACCGAGTGTCATTACTGCCGACGTGAATTACAATCTTACCAAATTTACGCTTAGCCTTAGCCAGCAGTTTCAAATTTCCTTCAATGTCGCCTGCTCTGGCCCCCGGAAGACAATTGACTATGGTTGCTGGTGTCGCTAACTTCACATTTCTCAAAACAGAGTCGCCAATAACCAGAGTTTGATCCTCGGCGGGTGTGTTGTCGAGTGGGGAAAAACGGTTAGAGATGTGAACGGGTTGGCGGTGTACACGGGGCTTCTGTTTAGGGCTACGCTTCCTCCTCACAGTCACCCAGTCAGCCTGCTTTCCCGACTGCTCGGGATCTGCCAGGGGGTAACTAACGGCGACTAAGCTACCTTGGTCCGCACCGACTACAGGGGCCTGGCTAGCTGTAGAATTTTCCACGGTGCGGAGCCGAGTCTCCAATTCCCCCAGCCTGGCCTCCAAAACTACGAATAAGCTACACTTATTACAAGTACCGTTACTGCTAAAGGAGGCCGAGGAATAACTAAACACACCCAGAGCAGAAAAGTGCGGGAGAGACAGGAGAAGCTGCCATGCTAAATCAGCTAAGAGCTAGTAGCTACGCTAAGCTAGCGGATTCCTAAAAACACGCAAAGTGAATAATGTGTAAATAATTTAGAGGTGATTCAGCAGAAGGAGTGCTTTAGTTAAGGCACGTAAAGATTACACTGGGAAACAAATCGTAATCTAGATAACTAGATCAATCTAACTGCGCAGATTAAACAGCTAACAGATACAGAAAAACACCGCTGTGCTCCGGAACAGGTCTTCACCGATCTTCACCGAAAGCCATCTGAATTTTCTGAATGGTTTCCACCTGGCTGTCTCTCACAGTTTCTGGAAAAATTTGATGCATTGTTGCTCCAGCCGTTCAGACATTTTCCTCACAATGAAAATCCGACGAGGGGGGAGGACCAGTGCTCACTCAAAGCCTGCTCACAGGCGAATGACGCAACTGACAGGCGTGAAAAAACTCACGCATGCGCACGAAGGTTCAAGCTTGGCTGATGCAATCACACGTGATTCAAATCCATAAGGTTATTGCAAAAAATAAAAAGGTCCGATACTTTTCTAACAGACCTCGTATTCCCTTTGATCGCTTTGGGTGAAGAGATTCAGACTCAGACGAGCTACTGTGGTCCCAAATGACGTACAGTGAAGGCAGGCGGACTGACTTTTGGGGGGGGGGGCATTTGGTCTGCAACACCAGTTAAGATGTTTATATATTGATGATGTTGGTGTGTTTCTCAAATTATTAATTGCAGATGAAAACAATGTAGGCTGTCTGAACATTAAGAGATATTGCTGTTATTGTTGATTTTCAATTTATATGCAGATGATTTTATACATTCATTTCCTTATATTTGCTTGTTGTGCATACCACAACTGTGAAATAATCCCTGTTGCATTCTCTCCATGTGGCGTGTCTCTCAGAAGAGGAGTCAACGAATGAATATTCTGGGCTCACACAGTCCTTTACACCACTCCACAGTAAACTCAGGTAATTTAAGTATTTTAAATCCTGAATTTAATTTTCTGCTTCTTCAAAAAACAGAAGTACCTGATGGGAGGGTTTTGTGTTTTCTAAACAGTCATCCACATAGCTCAGCTTTGGTTCCATGGCAGGATAACGAGAGAAGAATCCCATCGCATCATCCACCAGCAGGGACAAGTCGACGGGTAAGTGAAGTCAGCTGGATTGTAATCAAATCTTGCCCATGTGAAACACTTGCCTTCTGATTGTTTGTCTCTTTTAAAAGGTACATATTTCTCTTAATTTTTTTGAAAGTTGAGTCACACTTTGTAAACTTTTCTCATCACGAACAGATTGTTTCTGCTGCGTGTCAGTCAGAGTAACCCCAAGGCTTTTGTGCTCACTTTGTGCCATCACCAGAAAATCAAACATTTCCAGATACTACCGGTATGTTTTTATCTCTTGTTTGATTTGTTACTTTTTTCATTGAAAAGTAAGCATTGATTCTTGATAATAAATGTTAAGACCTGCTTTGAATAAAGTGGAAGTGGTTTAAAAAAAAATCAAAAAATGTTTATGATTCAATGGAACATGTTATTTCAGGTTGAAAAAAATAGTTTCCTCCCTTTTTTAAAATAATTTTTAACAAAGTCTCACAGGGGTAGAGTAATCCACTGGTCCGAGGTCACGGACCAGTTATTTTTGGTCTATGTCTAGTAGATATTTTCCCTCTTGTCCGTCTTGTGATTAAAAGTGTTCACAAGTCCGATGATTTTTTTTTTTTCTTTCAAACTTGCACCTTAAATAGTTGAGCCATTCGGAGATAAAAACAGAGTTTTGGATAGCGAGCCATCCAGCCATGATTGAGTTAATATAGTTGTTTTATGTTCAAGCACAAAACGTGACTGAGGAGGAGAAAAAACAGGATGAATTCCATCATCACACTAAAATGTACTCCAATCAGAATACAAATACAAGCTGATAATTTATGTTATTTTTCAAAGTTATTAGGCTGCAGCTATATGTTTTATTTATTTCAAAGTTACCTCTTATTTTATTGTTATTTAAAAAAAAAAACATGGGGAGTCAGATCAGCCTGCTTTGTTCAGTTCAGTTTATATCAAAGTTTTCCTGCACATGTCCAGGTATTTTTTCCTTCTTTATAAGAGTTTGGTGTTTACATTTGTCCTACAATGTTTTAAAAGCCAATAAAATGTTAACACTTTTCTTTATAGAAGTTCGGTAATTTCAGAAATGCAACAGAAAACATCCACAAATCAGAAAACGTTTGGACTGTATGTAAAATGAAGATAAAAATATAAATGCTGCACTATTTCCAATTTCTCCACTCACACCCACAGAAGCCAAACGTTCTTCCAGAGTTGTGTCTTGGTGGCTTCCCTCACTTGTCTCCTTCCAGCATGGACATTTAGTTTTTGAGAACTGCCTACATGACACAGATTTAGCATAAAGTACCACACTGTTTGTATTTCTGAATGATTGATGTGAGTGAAGTCTAAGAAATATTCAGTGAGTTGGAAAAGTTCATGTTTTCATCCCCTGACATTTTTCAAGAAAACTGGCTGTAAAAATGATTATTTCTTACATTTAGAATAAACTGCCCTGTCCCAACCTTTTTTTTCTTGGAAAATGCTGCAGGCCTTAAAATGTAGGAATGGGTATATATTAACAAATAAAGCCGACCACATAAAACATGAAATATGATGGTTTCATACAGTCTGCAGTAAATAGAAGTCAAAGTAAATGTCAGGATCATATCCTTTAGAAAACAGTCAGCAGGAATGGAAAGCATGTTGATGTTTTATTTAACAGGGGAAAAAGTCTGATGTTCTCTATATTCTGTTGTTCTTTGCTGCTTGTCTGGACGGTCTCTTGCTGGCAGTTTGAAGAGGACGGTCAGGTTTTCTTCAGCCTTGACGACGGCGCCACCAAATTCACCGACCTGATTCAGTTGGTGGAGTTCTACCAGCTCAACAGAGGAGTGCTGCCTTGTAAACTCAGACACCCGTGCACCTTCGTGGCCTTATGACACCCTCTGATCATCTGACCCCCGGCACTTGACCTAACTCTGCCTAAATCAAACAAAAAGAATCTGTCGGTTGGTTCTTTTGTTTTTGTTTTTGTCTTTGTAAGAAGCTGGTGAATTAACTGATGTTTGGTTGTTGTCTTTTGTATTGTCGTGGGTCCGCTGACATGTTGGATTTTTATTATTATTATTATTTTTTTTTTTTTTTTTTTCTGCATGGACGTTGAGGAGGTCAATGCACATTTTATTCACATGGTTCCTCAGATAAGAAGACAGAGGAAATGAACACTGCCCTTTGTGTCAATGCTGTTGCAAAATCTTCCACAATCTTGCTGCCCATAGTCGACAATAAGCTTGGACCCAGTGACCACCAATGTTTCAGTTCGTGAAAGCTCAACTGTAGACTGCTGCATTTACCTGCATGTGGACAATCAGCAGGATCATTCAAGTTTGTGTGTGTGGACCACTCTGCTTTCACTGAACAATCACAAAGTCCTCAAAGTACTGTTGATGGAGAGGAGATTGTCTTTTAGTTTGCACTCATCAAAGTGGGAGTGGCCTCTGAATGTGCTTGATTTCTTCACCAACTGTGAGAAGGCGTCACCACCCTCTAGTGTCATTAGCATGTAAGGACACATCAAACATTTAACTGATGGCAGAAAGGTGTTTGTTTTTGGGTGTGAGAAAACTGCTATGAAAAAATGTTTGTTTGTTTGTTTTTTTTTAATGGACAGTACAGTAACTGTATCGTCCACCTTCATTGAAATTTGTTTGGTCATCACTGACCGAAAAGTTTATTTAATTTTTTTTAAATAGACTTTCTTTAATGAATGCATTACTTGCAGATATGTATTCTCTTTAATAATGTAGTTATTGCTTCTGGATATTTCTCACTGTTCAGTATTCATAACGTCCAGAGTAAGGCTGTACTGATTGCTGTTCTGCACAGTTATCTTCCCTAAAGTATTTTAATTGACTTCCTTCTGCTCTTGAAATTTAATCCAGCCATACACTACACAATAATGGAATACGAGTGTGTGTTTGGCCAAGTTTGCAAAGAAACTTATGCCATAGTGTGTAACTGATCAGATTGTGTGTTGCTGAGGTGAGACTGTATCGCAGCAGTTTGAGCGTGCGGTTCTGCTATCTGACCAATGGCGTATTTCCTTTGTCACACCATAATGTGTTGGTATAGTGTTACTTACGTGTTATTACAGGCAGAGAGACATGGGGCACATGGGCGTGCAGACACACTAAACATTTGTACGTGATGCAGATATAATTGCACACTCGCCCATGCTGAAGTTCACAGAACTTCCATGATGCATGTTTCCATTGTCAAAACAAGATTAATCAAAACAACAACAAAAACAATGCCTGCCTAGAAACATCATGATTTCCAAGGTGTGCACATGAAGATGTCCACACCCACAGAGCCGCAGAGTGGCCGTACAGGAAAAGGGAGCGGGGGGTATATAGCACTTAAAATATTATTGCATGCGCACAATGTAGAATTTTTTTTTCCCCCCCACAGTTTAATTTGTAGAGACCATTTTAGAAGTATATATGGCTGAGACATTCATTCCTCCAATTGCATGCATCCATGTACCTGAGCCAAAAATAATAATAATAATTCTGTGGTAAATGCATTTCCGTAGGTGCTATTATCCCCATTAACACACAATATCAGCCACTCTCAATTTAGTGTGCTTGGCACAGTGCATCAGCTAATCACATATGGGAACTAATTAAACAAATCATGCAACATAATTGTGTCTTGTGCACATACAGTAGCATTTCAAGCGCTTTCTATGCAGTAAAATGTGGCCTCATGGTGTATGTTTTGGTCTGCGTTGCTCCGGTGCTCTGCATGGACCACAGATGGGACCACAATCCGCTGCACAGCACCCGCTCTCCTTCCTTGCCTTGACAGAGCAGACAACCGGTGTAAACACTGTAATGTCTATGCTGATATTCTGCCGTTCTTCTGCAATCCACTTCTGCATTACTGCATCGCCATCGTGCAGTGTGTGCACGGCTTTACACGCAAGCGTTCATGAAGCTGTGGTGTCATTCAGAGTAACGGAACAAGCTGAAGTGTAGTTTGCAAGCAGGTAGAAAATTGTGACTGCAAAGTTAAAATATAAACGCATGTATATCAAGGAAACAATCAAATGCAACTGAAGCATTGTCTTTGCAGAAAGTGCATAATGCTCCCTGCCGTATCGAGTAGGACAGTAAAAAGTATCTGTTTATCTTTGTGTAACGAGTAGCAATTTCATCAATTTTCCAGATTTACCTTGACAAAGAAAAGGAAAGACCTAATCTGCTCACGCACAAAGCACACTTCCCTGCACACTTCTTGTGCGTGCAGGATGTTTGTGCGGGAGATTCAGTATTTTGTGATGTTTTCTTGGCGCTCTGGACAAATTGCAAAACTGGTAGTTTTCTGAGTGAAAAAAATAATAGGTTTAATTTAAGCCATGTCACTCTTAGTTTCAGTGTGTTTCCTCTGGTGTGTGATGTTTGTGAGTGATAACTGTCAGAGTGAGAGCAGGGCACTAGATATGGGTTCCTTTTGTTTCTGAGTGCTGAGTGGAGATTGAACTCAAACATTAAGTCAGTATCTGTTACCTTTTTTGTTCAGTACTTGCATAGACTGAGTGTTGGCCAAGAATGTGGGCATAGGCAACTTGATCTTGGGTGCCTTTGTTTGGTGAAGAAAGGTTTATTGATTTTGAGTTTATGGATGATGCTGTGATCTTGGCGAAATCACTGGATGCCCTGGTTACAGCACTTAAGAAGTTGAATGAAGAGTCAGAGAGTCTGGGTTTCAATCACTGATGTCATAGTCGCAGCCATCAGAAGTATTTCTGTATGTGGTGAAAGTGTTAAAATTATTGAGAAATTAATTTATCTTGGCATTGACATTTGTGTCTCTGGACCCTCAGCCTTTGAGGTTGTAGGATGCCCCAGTCGTTAGCTCACTGGACAGAAGTGTTTGGTGATGCTGATAACTTTACAGGAGAACTCTGGTCCAAGTCTTTTGGGTTATGGTGCTTCCTGTCTTGCTGCATGGTTGTAAGACTTGGACACTAACCAGTGGTATGAGGGGATGACTGGATGTCTTTTGTACTTTGTCTCTTCATATGACCTTTGGGTACTGCTGGACTTACATGATGCATGCTATTGGCATTGTGATGGAACATCAGCCACGGCATTATGGTCGAGTGGCGCGTTTCTCTGGACGTGTTTCATGTGAATGAGTTGGTTGGCATTCAGGTCCTAAGGTGGTTCCATCCATAGTGTGGTGGGTGTGATGACACATGTATCCTCCCAAACCTGTATAATCTCAAGAAACTATATCATTGAATTTGCCTGTGCTCCTGTACTTAAAGGACATGTTTAGCATAGTGCCTCTAGGTGATCTGCATAAAATTATGTGCAATGTAGACAATTTTTATTTTACCCATAACAAGTAATCATGTCTGGCAGAATGGAACTAAATGTAGTGCATAAGCAGGGCAAATACCAACAGAGGTTCTCACCTTTGAGAATTTGAGTTCATGACCAAAGCTTATGAATTTTAGGTTCAGAATCACCCTCTGCAAACTGTCCACACACAGCTGGTCTCTGTCATGTTTTTAATGGAACCTTCTAAAGAATTCAAACATTAACATTTTATTTCAGCTATTATTTGGTCGTAGCTGTTTTGGGCCACCAGCCAAAGGTAAAACAGAATATATTTTTAAATAGTTCAACATCAGCAGTTTGGTTCACTGGCACATCAATTAAAATACACTAGTCACTATTGACATGGAGTGAATCAGTAATATTTTACAGTACTGTTCCAGCAAAATGTATTTATTTATTGGACGACAGTGATTACTTGAAATGTTTTTTTTTTCTTTTTTCTTTCCTCAGCGCTGTTCTCTACCGTGAGATGATTGGCTAGTGTGGTTTAATGTTGAAATGGCATACTGTCGGTTTTGTTTGTTTGTTTTGTTAGTTGGTTTATTTAATATATTTGACTGTCATCAAAATTATAATGAAGTGATGTTTTAGGGCATGCCAATATCTGTAATGTTAAAATTATGATTCCAGTATATGAGTGGGAATGTTGTGGAAACGTACAGCAGAAAGAACTATTTGGAGTGCAGTTATGGATTATTCTCATTATAGATGGATTATTTTTTATGATTCGTTAATGTGAAAAATAGTTTTCTAAACACAATCACAATTTCTAATCTTTAAACGACTGATTTGCTTATATTTGACTTGTAGACCAAAATCTTAACTTTTTTTAAAAAAATAAATATACATAATAACATAATTAAAGAGCAACATATCAAAATTTGGCTTCCCCCTTAGTTAAATGACAATTGGTCAGAATAGGGATTTTTTTTTTCCCCCTTTGGTTTTTGGTAAATCAACCAATCCTTTCAGCTCTATTTATTACCATTTGCAAACCACATTTTGGCAACCTGGGCTCAGTGAGATTCAGCTTGCCTTGAGCAAACAAAGCAACAAACTTCCACATAATTACTGGTAATTATCAGTTAAAAATTATTTAAAATTTGTAAATGTGCTGTAGAAATCTATAACAATGCTGCCCCTTCATAAATTTTATTTTATACCCTTCAAACTGCAATCTACAGTGATATTACATGGGTAACTCATCTGATTTTACAACATTGACTACCTTTTAGCACAATGAAGAAATTGAATCTAGCAAGTCTGTTTTATCTTTTACATGAATGTGGCTCTTAAGTTTATTTTGTCGGGACTGCTATGTATGATATGTGGATATTTGCAGGTATCTGGATACGTTTCAAGGCCTCTTAAACTATTGACATAACAATGATTTATTGTTATTTATTTTTTTTTTATGCTAGCTATTTTTAATACAAGTCCCCTGGCATACAGCCTCATTTATTGTTAATCTTCAGACTCCCATTGTTTTTCATTTTTGTGACTGATGTGATTGGCTGTGGATAAATCACTGCGTGACACGTAGCCTTAAAGCTACAAATGGTATAATTGTAGATGTTAAATTTAACAACACAGAAAACGTGGTTGTTCAAGTGGTTCGCATAACAAATAAATCAGGGGATTTGGGGATCCACACTTTATTTTTATTATTTTTTAATGTATAACAGAAATGAATGTAACTGGATTGCTCAGGGTTGATTTGGAGCTTGTTTAAAACTACTGGTCTGGGAAGGTGGAACAGCACACTTTTTTCATCTCCAACACAAATCTGCTATACGGTTTTGTGGTGAGTTGTGATTACTTGAACATAATTAAGCAGATTCTGTACTAGTTGCAGTACAGCTAACAGTGTTGCCAGTGCTCTTGTTAAGCCGTTTATTAGGAACAGACAAAGTTAACAGCTACCTGGTTAATTGAACTGATTTCATGCTCCATCCTCTAAAACCCCATGCTGAATTCTTCAAACAATGTATTGTTACAATTGTCACAAACAGGAGCTCTGACAGTTTGCATAACCAGGTACTGTGGAGCCACAGATGATACCGCTGATGTTTTCTCTGCACAAACCAGACCTGACCAACTGGCAGACCTCCGAGGGATATATTAACGCTCCCTGCTGTCTAAGTCGGGCTTGAGCTTGAAAACTTTGCAATTTAACAAATACTTGATGGATACAAATCAAAAATGATCATTTAAGTGACTATGATTTAAAAAAAAATTATCTGAAGTAATGCTCTTAACTTTAGTGATAGATTTTCAATTTGGACTTCAAAGAGCATTGGCCCCAGGTTTGCAACACAACATGAATAATCATATTGGCTTGTGTATTTTCATAACATTGTCACAATGCAAGATACCATGGCTGTATAAAGAAGTAAAAATATATACATCTATATAAAAATAAATTTATGTATTTCAGGGAATGCAACAGACAACAGAAGCTTATCTCTTTTTGTAAGAGAAAGCTCTTGTTTTCATGATGTGCTTTGAGTCAATCTGTAAATAACTGAATGGCATATAAATCTTAATCATAACCTTTTCAGGTATTTTTGTACAAATAAGGGACTGATATATTCTGTTTATTGTAATTAGAATAAAGCATTAATACATTGCTATAAAATCCAAACTCTGTGTCATTTTTGAAGACTTTCTTTGAAGCTTTTGGTAACTTCTGTCATCTTTACAACTCTGAACTTATAAACAGGTGCATCTAAAAAAAAATTACAATATTGTGGAAAAATTAAGCATTTTTTGTCAGGTATTTCAGAGATGGAAATTTTAAGTTATTCTACTTTCAATATATAGAAACTAAAATCAATCATTTTAAATTTTCATAGCCTCCTGCTCCAAGAAAAAGAAAATGGATATCTCAAAATATTAGAATATTTTATTTAAAGTATTTATACAGTATGAATGCCATGAATCACTCAAATCTGGTTCACTACACACAACCGTTATCTTGACAGTTGTCCAGAAGACACTCATGGACACCATCCACAGGGAGGTTAAGCCACAGAAGGTCATTGTTGAAAGCTCTGGCTGTTCAGAGTTCTGGATCAATGCCTAGTCATGGAAAGTTGACTGGAGAATAAAAGTGTGGTCGGAACAGATGCACAAGCAACAGCGATGACTGCAGCCTTGAGAAGATTGTCAAGCAAAACCAATTCCAAAACTTGGGGGTGTTTCAGAAGGAGTGAACTGGAGCTGGAGTCAGTACATCAAGCTCAAACATGCACAGATGTGTCCAGGAAATGGTCGACGTGTTGTATTTGTGGTACCAAGCTACTCCTGAACCAGAGGCGGTGTCAGAAATGTCCTACGTGTGCTATGGAGAAAAGAATTAAACCAGTGTTCAGCGGTCCAAAGTCCTGTTTTCAGGTGACAATAAATTTAGCATTTCACTTGGAAATGAAGGTCAGAGTCTAGAGAAGTAGCTGCTTGAAGTTCTGTGTGAAGTTTCCAGTCAATTCAACAGTGACAATTTAGCACCATGTCATCTGCTGGTGTTGGTCGAATGTGTTTTATCACATCCGACATTAACCCAGCTGTCTTCCAGGAGGATTTAGAGTACTTCATGTTTCTATCTGCTGACAAGCTTTGAGATGCTGATTTCCTTTTCCAGCAGGACAACTAGTAACTGGTTTGCTGACCATGGTGTTACTGTACTTGATTGTCCCCATAGACAATCACTAATAGATTCTCTATGGCGTATTGCCAGGAGGAAGATTAGAGACACCGGCAATCTAGAGCCCTTTGCGGGACTCATTTCTCCATCCCACTGAATTCTGAACCATTATGGCCTGCTTCTGCAGCGTGTGTGTTACACTCCTGCCTGTTCTCACAATGTGCCTGTCCAGTACCTCCCGCACTCTTGAAACGCTAAGAATTTATGCACGTACAATATTAGAGAGGCATTCATTTCCTGCCATCTTGCGAGAGAAAACACATCATTTAGACTATTAATATAGAGATTCATGTGGTTGTTTCAATTCCCTGGCCTGCATGTCTTTTGATGCACTGGTCAGGAATAGTGTTACTATTTGGTTGTTTTCATTTAGTTAGAGACTGTTTCATGTGACAGTAACTCACTGCGCTGTGTCTGTGTCTGTTCACTCCTGTTATGTCCGCTGCTCCTGTTAAATTATTTAAGATGAAAGTAGTGTGTGGACATACATACTTTACACTATTCCCTTTGTTAAATAAGTCATCCTGTTGTTTCCCTTCCTGCAGTGTTTTTTTTTTTTTTACTGCCCGCTCATGCCCGCAGTGAATTTCTTACTCCCCGCACCCACCAGATTTGAGTTGGGTCCCGCGGGACCCAATCCCAATGCAGCCCTCTACAACAATCCAGATGACCTGAAGGCTGCTATCAGCGGTACCACCAGCTGATCGCCACCACGCCACACCGAACTGATGCAGGAATTCCTTCAAAAGGATCCACAATCAAGTACTGAGTGCATGAATGAACATACTTTTCAGAAGTTACAGAGTTCTGTGTTATGTCCTTGTTTAAAAGTTGCTGAAATATTCTAATATGCTTATGTCGCCAACAAGAATGTGCGAATGTCACTTCAGCCTTTTTTTCAGTAAAATAGTTCTGGGGAACATTAGCATGGCTAAAGCCCTTCAGCGTCTGGGGGGCTTTGCTCCTCAAACCCACTGACCACAGATCTCTTAACCTTCCAACATTTTAAACTTTTTTTTTTTTTTTTGCCTCTTACATGCCTTGAAAAGTCCTCACCATCTCATTTAGGTCCTTCAGACTTTTTTAGTAAATGGTTCTGGGGAGCATTAGCATGGTTAAAACCCTTCATGTAATTTCCACACTAAATAGTCACTGACTGACCTCATGAGCTGTCAAAGTGCATGCTGCCTCTCACTTTAGCGTTCCTGGTTTCAGTGTCAACATTTATCATTTCCCATTTCACTGTCCACTGAATTCCTGTGAGATCTCATCTATTCACATGAGATCTCCTCTTTGTCTTTTTTTTTTTTTGTATTGTTTTAAGAGACAAACAAAAAAGTTACACAAAAACCTTACAGAGATTAAGCATACCACAGCAAAAACAACATACTGAAAAACACTTTAATCTCCTGTGCTGTCAGTCCAGGAAATGTTCAACATTTGACATTTCTGGTTTCAGTGTCGACCCAATATTTTACATATCTGTTTTCAGTGTTGGCCTTCCACCGAATTTCCGCGAGATCTCCTTTATTCACGTGAGATCTCTTTGTCTTTTTTTAAAAATTATTATTATGTTAATTGAGGCAAACAAAAAGTTACACAAAACCCTACAGAGGATGAACATACCACAGCAAAAACGCCATACTGAAAGCAGGTTGAGTCTAGTCTGGAGAGGTGGAGATATGCTCTGGAGAGAAGGGGAATGAAAGTCAGTAGGAGCAAGAGTACATGTGTGTGAATGAGAAGGAACCCAGTGGAATAGTGCAGCTACAAGGAGTAGAAATGGTGAAAGTAGATGAGTTTAAATACTTTGGGTCAACTGTCCAAAGTAATGGAGAGTGTGGTAGAGAGGTGAAGAAGAGAGTGCAGGCAGGGTGGAGTGGGTGGAGAAAGGTGGCAGGAGTGATTTGTGACCAAAGAATATCAGCAAGAGTGAAGGGGAAAGTTTACAAGACAGTAGTGAGACCAGCTATGTTGTACCGTTTAGAGACGGTGGCACTAACAAAAAGACAGATGGCAGAGCTGAAGATGTTCCTATTCTCTTTTGGAATGACAAGAATGGACAGGATTGGGAATGAACATATCAGAGGGACAGCTCAGGTGGGACGGTTTGGAAACAGAGATGAGATTGAGAAGGTTTGGACATGTGCTGAAGGGGGACCCAGGGTATATAGGGATAAAGATGCTGAGGATGGAGCCACTAGGCAGGAGAACAGGGAGGCCAAAGAGGAAGTTTATGGATGTGCTGAGGGAGGACATGCAGGTGGTTGATGGGACAGGCAGTGGTGGGCACAGCTAAACAAAAAGTTAGCTTCGATAACAGATAATCAGCTAACTGAAAAGTTATCTTTTATAAAGCTAAACTCCCAAAAAATCTATCATAAGCTACAGCTAACCAATAACTTCCAGTATTGTCTCCAGTACACTTGCAACTACTAATAAGTTGATTTTGAGTTTTAACACCACGACCGCTTCTGGTAGTATCAAAAGCAACCACAGACCCAAACAGCACTTCTGTCTTTGTGCTCCCTGCCCTCTAGTGGAAGCTCCTGTTTACTACATAGCTTCCACCAGTGAAGCAGCTGAGAGGAGCATCGTAGCTCAACTCTCTTCTCAATAGCAGTGTTGCCGTGAGGTGGTCTTGGGAAATAAAGCAGTGCTGACTTATGGTTTTAATTTATAAATAAAATTAATACCAATAGAAAAACTCCATTAATGTCAATTCTGTCATTTAACAAAGTTAAAATATAACATATATCTTTTAATTTTAAATAATGCACTAATTCTGAAGTTTTGTAACAAACACAGACAGATGCCAAAGGGATTATGGGTAAAATTCTGATTCCGTGTCTGCTACATTTAAAATGCATTGAATTTAATAAACACAAACATCTTATATATATATATATATATATATATATATATATATATATATATATATATATATATATATATATATATATATATATATGAATGAACAAAGACGACAGTGTCTGACATAAACAGGACTCTAAATAGCAAACAGGAATCGACTGCAATGATTCCAATTGAAAATAATGGAGAAGCAACCTGGGCTTCTTCTCGCATTTTACATAAAACAAACACAATAACAACGTCTATAAACGCAGAGAATCTATTCACAAGAGTTTTAGGCACAATATACAAAGGTAGGTACCCAACTGATTGTACACTTAATAAGTGTAACTGTAAAGCTTTGTTCACCATGCCTCCAAAAATTTGTTAGCAGTCTAAAAATTATCGGAACAAAACTTATCGGAAGATAATTGGTCCGATGATGGTTTTCATCATTGGACAAATTATCTGAAAAGCTAATCCGATAATGAAAACTTTAGCTTTGATAATTAGCCATTAGCGGATTAGCGGAACTTTGCCCCACCACTGGACAGAGGAAGATACAGAGGACAGCTGAAAGTAGTAGTATTGGGAGGCAATAGTATTTTAACTATTCTCAGCTGCTGTCACCACTTAAATCAGTTGTAAACATTATGAGATAACTAAAAGGCAAAGGCGTGATGAGCCAAACAGAACCGCGTTAGATCACAGCCCCTCTGCGGGCTGTGAACCCTCTGGCAGCCGGCGAAAAAATATCCACGTTTTTTCCCTCCCGCGTTGAAACCAGAAGTGAGTTTACAAGCGCACTCATTGGTCGGTTGTGGTTGGGCGTATATGCTCACATACACTCAACAAAAATATAAACGCAACACTTTTGGTTTTGCTCCCATTTTGTATGAGATGAACTCAAAGATCTGAAACTTTTTCCACATACACAATATCACCATTTCCCTCAAATATTGTTCACAAACCAGTCTAAATCTGTGATAGTGAGCACTTCTCCTTTGCTGAGATAATCCATCCCACCTCACAGGTGTGCCATATCAAGATGCTGATTAGACACCATGATTAGTGCACAGGTGTGCTTAGACTGCCCACAATAAAAGGCCACTCTGAAAGGTGCAGTTTTATCACACAGCACAATGCCACAGATGTCGCAAGATTTGAGGGAGCGTGCAATTGGCATGCTGACAGCAGGAATGTCAACCAGAGCTGTTGCTCGTGTATTGAATGTTAATTTCTCTACCATAAGCCGTCTCCAAAGGCGTTTCAGAGAATTTGGCAGTACATCCAACCAGCCTCACAACCGCTGTCAGACTGTCA
Source organism: Thalassophryne amazonica (assembly GCF_902500255.1). Lineage (NCBI taxonomy): Eukaryota > Metazoa > Chordata > Actinopteri > Batrachoidiformes > Batrachoididae > Thalassophryne > Thalassophryne amazonica. The sequence goes on from NC_047109.1 coordinate 105,885,034, forward strand.
GAAACCATCTCAGGGAAGCTCATCTGCATGCTCGTCGTCCTCATCGGGGTCTCGACCTGACTCCAGTTCGTCGTTGTAACCGACTTGAGTGGGCAAATGCTCACATTCACTGGCGTTTGGCACGTTGGAGAGGTGTTCTCTTCACGGATGAATCCCGGTTCACACTGTTCAGGGCAGATGGCAGACAGCGTGTGTGGGTGAGCGATTTGTTGTGGATCGAGTGGCCCATGGTGGCGGTGGGGTTATGGTATGGGCAGGCGTCTGTTATGGACGAAGAACACAGGTGCATTTTATTGATGGCATTTTGAATGCACAGAGATACCGTGACGAGATCCTGAGGCCCATTGTTGTGCCATACATCCAAGAACATCACCTTATGTTGCAGCAGGATAATGCACGGCCCCATGTTGCAAGGATCTGTACACAATTCTTGGAAGCTGAAAATGTCCCAGTTCTTGCATGGCCGGCATACTCACCGGACATGTCACCCATTGAGCATGTTTGGGATGCTCTGGACTGGCGTATACGACAGCGTGTACCAGTTCCTGCCAATATCCAGCAACTTCGCACAGCCATTGAAGAGGAGTGGACCAACATTCCACAGGCCACAATTGACAACCTGATCAACTCTATGCAAAGGAGATGTGTTGCACTGCATGAGGCAAATGGTGGTCACACCAGATACTGACTGGTATCCCCCCCCAATAAAACAAAACTGCACCTTTCAGAGTGGCCTTTTATTGTGGGCAGTCTAAGGCACACCTGTGCACTAATCATGGTGTCTAATCAGCATCTTGGTATGGCACACCTGTGAGGTGGGATGGATTATCTCAGCAAAGGAGAAGTGCTCACTATCACAGATTTAGACTGGTTTGTGAACAATATTTGAGGGAAATGGTGATATTGTGTATGTGGAAAAGTTTTAGATCTTTGAGTTCATCTCATACAAAATGGGAGCAAAACCAAAAGTGTTGCGTTTATATTTTTGTTGAGTATATATACTTTATTGAACCAATGGTTGGCCGTATAGCCACTCCATAACTAAAAATGTTTGGAGGATGAGGCTTAAATGTAAAGTATTTACTGTTTCACAATCTTTGCTTTCAAAAAGCAGTAATACTTTCCACTGAAAAAACAAAACAAAACAGTTTTTAAAGACTGACAGTTCTTTAAATTATGACTAAATTGGCTGGAAATAAAGTACTACTACTGATAAGTAAGTTTAACATTGGCTAAAAAACAATAAGAAAAAACAAACAAACATATGGCACAGATTTATGGATAATGATGAGCAAGCAGTACTTGAAGTTTATTCCCATATTTCCTGTGGGTAGTAATAAACAACTGATTGACTCCAGTTATTGATGACTGCTGTCACATTGTGGTCAGAGTATATAAAGGAAGTGTTTGCACCATCGATTTCTATTTAATCCACTAGCTGGCGGATGCAGCCTGTGAGCTGTTGCCAGCAGCCGCCATCTTGCTTAGCGTTATTCCGCGTCATCAGGCATGAGATTAAATAGAAATCTATGATGCGCTGACTTAAACGTAGGATAAAGTGATCTCAAAATGCTGTTTTGTGCAGCGTTCGGGTGCTGCGACAAGCTGACAAAGGATTATCAGCTGGTTAAATAAAGGTTAAATAAATAATAAATTGTGGCCTGAGCTTTCATAAGTATGTATTATATGTAATATAAATGATGTGGGGAAATTACAAAAATTGCTGAATAAAGGTTAGAAAATTATTTATTTTTTGTGTTGATCTGTATTCTGTAAAGTAGTGACTTCAGTTTTACTACCTGAATGCTTTGTTGTGATAAATATCTCGCCATTTGTTAGCGATTCAATTAGAAGTCTCACTTTCATAAGTCTCAATTTATCCCTTTTTAATTAGCCGCTGGTTTTTCTACACATCAGGTTTTCCATCCTGAGATATTCTGTCAGAGCAAATTCATTGAATGGAAATGTTTTTTCTCCACATGACAGTCACATGACGTATATTCTACTAATATACGAATATACACAAATGAGATTAATTTCTCTATGGTATATTCTATATTAGTGTTTTCAGATTTCTTTCAACTTGATCCAGAAAGTATTGAATAACCTTATTACTTTTCACCCTGGCTGATGTGGCTGTTTATTTTGATATTTTCGCAGAGAAGTGCCCCGTAAAAGTGGCACTGCAGGTGGGTTAAGATCAGTCTTTAATATTAATATCTTTAATATGATGCGAGCGTGCGAAGCTCTTACTTTCCACCCCTGATTATTTGCCATATTTAACTTCATAATGAATTTAATTAAGGATCAGACTCGTATCTCGTGTTGTGACAGACATCATGTGTTTAAATGTATTTCTGTTTGACTGATGGTATTATTTCTGTCTTGCTTCACAACATCTGGACTAGGACGAAAAAATTCATTCAAGTCTATTATATAAATAGTCTGATCCTCTTCTGTATTTGTTTTGAAATAAATGTAACATCATAGTAACAGCACGGAAATGCAGATTTATGGTGAAACTCACTTAAAAATGTTGATGATGCTCACATTGATTTCTGTTTACGTCTGGTTGTCAGACGCTAACCAAGATGGCGGCACTCTGGCAACAGCCATGCGAATGAGTGGATCACCCCAGTCCTCCATCTAGTGAGTAAATAGAATTCGATGGTTTGCACCCATGTGCCTCAACACAGTGACAGCATGGAGCAGGCAGATCAGGTGAGAGGATGTGGAGGTGAGGGAGAAGGATTTGGTAGAGATCACGGACCTCTTCACAGAGTTGGTCATGGACCTCATCAGAGACGGGTTGGGGGGTAGAGGACAAGTCACAGCAAAGGGTGTCAAATGAAGTCAGAGCAATAGTTGTGGATCATGTCATTAATCTCCCGACTGATGACATAATAATAATACAATAATATGATTTTGAAGGGCAGTATGCATTTTCAGAGTCCCTCCGTCCATGCCCAGTCGCCCCGGTCACTTTGGGCGACTCTGAAAATGCATACTGTGTGACAACTGCATGTTATTTGCATTATTATCACTTACTGAGATACACAACATGTGGAATCACATTGACAACATTTAATGTCATTTCAAAACGCACGACACCCAGCAAACACGTAAGTTGGCTCACTTTAACTTTGTTGTGTTGGCTGGTACTGCGCTGCTCTCCAAATTCGCCAGTGCGTCCTCATCAAGCTGGCTGCTTTGGCTACTGTTCATTGTCAGACTATCCATGAGAAAATCATCTGTAATATCCATATTGGGACCAACACACACTTCTAGCTTTTTCATCTTTTTGTCTGCGGACAGTTCTTGGGTTGCGCATGCTATGACATCATCACTTTATGCACAGCGGGCGGGTATTGGGACACCCGCCCACTACCCAATACCCGCCCACTACTGCGGGCAGGTATGGACAGGTAGCGTAAATGTAAATTTATGCTACCGTCCCAGCAATGCCTCAGTAAGTGATAATAATTACTATTATTACATCCGCCAAGGATGTAATAAAATCATCAGCATTTATTTATTTATTTATTCATATATTTATCTGTCAGGGTCATTCTTCTCATCATCTTTGGTGTGGGAGGCACTTAACACACTGGGAGGCATTAATGATGTAGTTGTAGTGTGGGTACCTGGTTATACAGGTATTCCAGGTAATGAGAGTGTGGACTGGCTCGCAACGTCGGGGAGCTCAACTAAATCTGTGGGTCCAGAGACCATTGTAGGGGTGTCAACTGTTATGCAGAAGACTGCCGCCCAGAACTGGATCAGGAAGCAGCAGCACAAACGGTGGCGGCGCCTGACTGACTGCAGGCAGGTAAAACAGCTCGTGGAAGGACCAAAGCTAAGGTTTTTTAGGGAGCCAGTTGACCTGCCTAGATGTATAATACATACAGTGGTTGGGACTCTCACAGGTCACAACCTCTCGAACAGACACAGAATGGTAATGAGGCTCCAACAAGTCAGTACATGTATTGCTTATGGGGAGGAACCTGAGACGTCTCTCCATTTTTTGGGCCAGTGTCCATCATGGGGTAGACTGAGACAGAGGCTTCTGGGTTCCTTTATCTTGGAACCTGACCAGATTAGGAAACTAAAGCTACGAAACCTGGTATCCTTTATCAAGGGTACCAAAAGATTTAACTAATAATGGGCCCATTTGTGGCCTACGCTCTGCTGGGCTGATAGTCCACCCCATCTTTCCTAACCTAACCTCTTCTCAGCTGCTCTCGTTACTTAAAATCAAGTGTAAACATTAGAAGAGATAACTATAAGTGGTTGGATGATGGGTCTTAAATATTGTTAATCTCAAAGTACTTAATGTTTCATAAGCTTTGCTTTTAAAAAGCAGTAATAATTGGCTGGAAATAAACTACTATTAAGTATACCATCAGCATTTGGGGTGTCTACAAGATCTAAATATAATTTAGTCTAATTTAATTATATGCGGGGTCAAGAGGAATTTGTTAATTTCTTATATTTTCTCTGAAACATAAACGTTATCAATAATCCACATTCTGTGGCCTCTTCCTGGGAGATGTCAAATGAAAAGACTGTAAAATAATTAATCATATCATAATGTTCACTGTGGTCATGAACAGTGTTGCCACAGTTACTTTGAAAAAGTAATCTAATTACTGATTACTCCTTGAAAAAAGTAACTTAGTTACTTTACTGATTACTCAATTGTAAAAGTAACTAAGTTAGATTACTAGTTACTTTTTTAGTTACTTTCCCCAGCTGCCGACAACAACCCTCTGCCACCTCAACATGACAATGATACCTGTTTTGCCAAAACTCACTTTATAGTCACCCTTTCTTGACTTCAATGAAAATAAATACTTGTTTTATAAAAAGTAAAATAAAGACTTCTTTCTTGACCTCATATTTAACTGTTGACAGCACTGTAACAGCAAAACTTGCAATTTCTAACATGCATTGTTTATAAATGTAACTATTAAATTCTTTTTAACATTTTTCTAACATTTAAATTCTCTCTAAACATTTTACTTGTCGAAATTATTATTATTATTTTAAGTAGTATTAGTAGTTGTAGTAAAAAAAAGGCTTCAAAACTGGACCTTTAATCTAGGGGTGTTGTGGGGGGGCCCCCCATTCCATCTGGATTCGCCTCTGCTTTGGCGTTTGAGCACAAAGAATGGATAACATTTATTTATGCAGAAAACATGACCAGATTTACAGGTAAGAAAGTTTTATTGCGTTTTCACATCATGTGGTCCTCAGAAAGAGAGTTTAGGTGCATTTGAGTGGAAAATAGTGTTAATTGCTGACGCGTGGCGGAGGATCAGCTGTTTTTAGCAGCAGATACGGAGCGGCTCAAGTCAGAATTCTAAATAAAGGAGAAAAAAAAAAGCATAAAAATATCTTTGTAAAGCGCTGTGCAGGTGTGCTGTTGTCACCGCGCTTTAAGAGGTGAGGACGAGTCGTAGCTGCTGCAGGAAACTACGGATGAAAAGCTCACAGCTCGCTTAAAGTGGGCAGTTCAGTCGAACCCCGACCTCCTGCCCACGGACCAAGGCAAAAATAATAGTAACGCACAGTGACTTGGAGAAGTAACTTTAATCTGATTACTGATTTGGAAAGATTAACGCGTTAGATTACTCGTTACTAAAAAAAAGTGGTTAGATTAGAGTAACGCGTTACCGGCATCACTGGTCATGAATGCTTAAATAAATACATTAGGATAAGTCTTGGCTGTTACACTAGATGGTGCTAAAGTTAAAAAGCTGACAGGATGGGGACAAAATGCAATAACTAAACAACCGTTAAAAGTCTAGTATATACACCAAGTTGCACATGTACAGTTGTGCTCAAACGTTTACATACCCTGGCGGATTTTTTTTTTTTTTTTTTTTTGGCCATTTTTCAGAGAATATGAATGATGAATGGCCAGAAAAACAAAAATTCCGCCAGGGCATGTAAACTTTTGAGCACAACTGTGAATGAAAATATGGGATATGAACTGTGATACAAAGAAAATCCTTGATTTGGATCTCAAAACGCGCGCGTGCACACACACACATTGCTATATATATGTATGAGACTGAAACAGGAAGTGCCAAATTTTGAGGCCACAGTGAAACAGGAAATGTCATATGGTGAACACTTTATGGATTGACAGTATACGTGATCTCGTGGGAATTTGGTGGCACGTTGATATTGGATCAGGAAGTGCTAAATTTTGAGTCCACAGTGAAACAGGAAATGTTAAAAACTGAACACTTCCTGGCATGGGTGTAGCTGGGTTGCACTGGACACCCCTAAAATCTGACTGACACCCCAGATGATTGACATCACAGCACCACACGTCTGGTTGAAAAGAGCCGTTATGAAATCGGTGACACATATTGAATGCTAGGTCCCTCCTGTACAGCAGTTGGTGCTTTGTTCCACTAAAAGTTCTAATCCACCTTAGTAGAAGAAGAAAAATCTTATTTAAATATCTGAAGCCATATTTGAACCTGAATATGTCGTCTGAACCACGGATTCCTAATGACACCAAAGTTACAGTAGTGTTCAGAATAATAGTAGTGCTATGTGACTAAAAAGATTAATCCAGGTTTTGAGTATATTTCTTATTGTTACATGGGAAACAAGGTACCAGTAGATTCAATAGATTCTCACAAATCCAACAAGACCAAGCACACTCTTAAGGCTATGAAATTGGGCTATTAGTAAAAAAAAAGTAGAAAAGGGGGTGTTCACAATAATACTAGTAGCATCTGCTGTTGACGCTACAAACTCAAAATTATTATGTTCAAACTGCTTTCAGGCTATGAATCAGGTGTCCCCTATGAAGCTTAAGGCTATGAAATTGGGCTATTAGTTAAAAAAAAGTAGAAAAGGGGGTGCTCACAATAATACTAGTAGCATCTGCTGTTGATGCTACAAACTCAAAACTATTATGTTCAAACTGCTTTTTTTTTTTAGCAATCCTGTGAATCACTAAACTAGTATTTAGTTGTATAACCACAGTTTTTCATGATTTCTTCACATCTGCGAGGCATTAATTTTGGTGGTTTGGAACCAAGATTTTGCTCCTTTACTAGTGTGCTTGGGGTCACTGTCTTGTTGAAACACCCATTTCAAGGGCATGTCCTCTTCAGCATAAGGCAACATGACCTCTTCAAGTATTTTGACATATCCAAACTGATCCATGATACCTGGTATGCGATATATAGGCCCAACACCATAGTAGGAGAAACATGCCCATATCATGATGCTTGCACCACCATGCTTCACTGTCTTCACTGTGAACTGTGGCTTGAATTCAGAGTTTGGGGGTCATCTCACAAACTGTCTGCGGCCCTTGGACCCAAAAAGAACAATTTTACTCTCATCAGTCCACAAAATATTCCTCCATTTCTCTTTAGGCCAGTTGATGTGTTCTTTGGCAAATTGTAACCTCTTCTGCACATGTCTTTTATTTAACAAAGGGACTTTGCAGGGGATTCTTGCAAATAAATTAGCTTCTAACTGTCACAGCACTTACAGGTAACTCCAGACTGTCTTTGATCATCCTGGAGCTGATCAATGGGTGAGCCTTTGCCATTCTGGTTATTCTTCTATCCATTTTGATGGTTGTTTTCCGTTTTCTTCCACGCGTCTCTGTTTTTTTGTCCATTTTAAAGCATTGGAGATCATTGTAGATGAACAGCCTATAATTTTTTGCACCTGCGTATAAGTTTTCCCCTCTCTAATCAACTTTTTAATCAAACTACGCTGTTCTTCTGAACAATGTCTTCAACGTCCAATTTTCCTCAGGCTTTCAAAGAGAAAAGCATGTTCAACAGGTGCTGGCTTCATCCTTAAATAGGGGACACCTGATTCACACCTGTTTGTTCCACAAAATTGATGAACTCACTGACTGAATGCCACACTACTATTATTGTGAACACCCCCTTTTCTACTTCTTTTACTAATAGCCCAATTTCATAGCCTTAAGAGTGTGCATATCATGAATGCTTGGTCTTGTTGGATTTGTGAGAATCTACTGAATCTACTGGTACTTTGTTTCCCATGTAACAATAAGAAATATACTCAAAACCTGGATTAATCTTTTTAGTCACATAGCACTACTATTATTCTGAACACTACTGTATATCAGTGAGTAAACGGCCGTATTTTATGCCAGAAATGAGATCCAGGTTGTTAAAAGTGGAATTTTTCCTTTAATTTGGGTTGACTTACATATACGTGTTTCTCCGGTGATTTTAGATGAATAAAATGAGCAGGCCGCAGCTAATTCATGCTCTGTTTTCTTATTTGAGATGGAAGATGCTACCCGAATGTTGCTCACTTTCCCTCAAAGGTAGTGGAACAGTTTGTATTTCACACATGTAGGAGAAACAGGAAGAATATAATGTGTTTGGAATATTTGAAATTATCACTTGTGGATAATTTTACCTCGAAAAGGGCGCCAACCAGTGGCGGTCCTAGCCTGTTTGGCGCCCTGGGCGAGCAACTCCCCCCCAAAATGCAGTCGCGGCAGCAGGGCATACTGCGCTACTCCGCTTGGGGGGGTAATAAGCGCCCTGTTCCTGCTGTCTGGTGCATGTATCTTTCTGCCATTGTCTGACAGGCAGGTTTTAACTGGAGGATCCCCCCACCATCACAGGCACAATCAGAATTTCTTTTCAATTTTTATTTTAAAAAACGTGGAAGAAACTTAAATATTACTATAAACATAATAGGGATGTGAATCGTACAACAACTCATGATTCAATTCGATTCCGATTCTTGGGGTGACGATTCGATTCTCTGAGCTCTGAGAGCTCTGAGAAATAGTTATATTACTTAAAAAAAATCCATCCATCCATCCATTTTCTTCCACTTTATCCGGAGTCGGGTCGCGGGGGCAGCAGCTCAAGCAAAGCCGCCCAGACCTCCCGATCCACACACACCTCCCCCAGCTCCTCCGGGGGAACCCCAAGGCATTCCCAAGCCAGCCGAGAGATGTAATCCTTCCAGCGTGTCCTGGGTCTTCCCCGGCGCCTCCTCCCAATGGGACGTGCCCGGAACACCTCTCCAGCGAGGCGTCCAGGGGGCATCCGGAAAAGATGCCTGAGCCACCTCAACTGACTCCTTTCGACGTGGAGGAGCAGCGGCTCGACTCCGAGCTCCTCCCGAGTGACCGAGCTCCTCACCCTATCTCTAAGGGAGCACCCAGCCACCCTGCAGAGGAAACTCATCTCAGCCGCTTGTACCCGCGATCTCGTTCTTTCGGTCATGAGCCAAATCTCATGACCATAGGTGAGGATCGGAACGTAAATCGAGAGCTTTGCCCCTCTACTCAGCTCTCTCTTCACCACGACGGTCCGATACAGCGACCGCATCACTGCAGACGTTGCACCGATCCGTCTATCGATCTCATGCTCCTTCCATCCCTCACTCGTGAACAAGACCCCAAGATACTTAAACTCCTCCACTTGAGGCAAGGACACTCCACCGACCTGAAGAGGGCAAAGCACCTTTTTCCGGTCGAGAACCATGGCCTCAGATTTGGAGGTGCTGATTTTCATCCTGGACGCCTCACACTCGGCTGCAAACTGCCCCAGTGCACGCTGAAGGTCCTGATTTGACGAAGCCAACAGAACCACATCGTCCGCAAACAGCAGAGACGAGATTCTGTGGTTCCAAAACCAGACCCCCTCTACACCCTGGCTGCGCCTAGAAATTCTGTCCATAAAAATAATGAACAGAACCGGTGACAAAGGGCAGCCCTGGCGGAGGCCAACGTGCACTGGAAACAGGTTTGACTTACTACCGGCAATGCGAACCAAGCTCCTGCTGCGGTCGTACAGGGACCGGATAGCCCTTAGCAAAGGACCCTGGACCCCATACTCCCGGAGCACTCCCCACAGGGTGCACCGAGGAACACAGTCGAATGCCTTCTCCAGATCCACAAAACACATGTGGACTGGTTGGGCGAACTTCCATGAACCCTCGAGCACCCGATGGAGCGTGTAGAGCTGGTCCAGTGTGCTGCGACCAGGTCGAAAACCACACTGCTCCTCCTGAATCCGAGGTTCGACCATCGGTCGAATTCTCCTCTCCAGTACTCTGGAATAGACCTTACCGGGGAGGCTGAGGAGTGTGATCCCCCTATAGTTGGAACACACCCTCTGGTCCCCCTTCTTAAACAGAGGGACCACCACCCCGGTCTGCCAATCCAGAGGCACTGTCCCCGATCACCATGCGATGTTGCAGAGGCGTGCCAGCCAAGACAGTCCCACAACATCCAGAGACTTAAGGTACTCAGGACGGATTTCATCCACCCCAGGAGCCTTGCCACCAAGGAGCTTTCTAACCACCTCGGTGACTTCTGCCTGGGTAATGGATGAGTCCGCCTCTGGGTCCCCAGTCTCTGCTTCCTCTTCGGAAGACGTGACGATGGGATTGAGGAGATCCTCGAAGTACTCCTTCCACCGCCCAACAACATCCCCCGTCAGGGTCAACAGCTCCCCACCCGCACCGTAAACAGTGCAGGTGGAGAGCTGCTTCTGCCTCCTGAGGCGTCGGACGGTTTGCCAGAATCTCTTCGAGGCCGACCGATAGTCCTCCTCCATAGCCTCCCCGAAGTCCTCCCAGACCAGAGTTTTTGCCTCTGCGACCGCACGGGCTGCGGTACGCTTGGCCTGCCAGTACCTGTCAGCTGCCTCTGGGGTCCCACCTACCAACAAAGATAAGTAGGACTCCTTCTTCAGCTTGACAGCATCCCTTACTTCCGGTGTTCGGGGACTGCCGCCGTGACAGGCACCAGAGACCTTGCGACCACAGCTACGAGCAGCCGCATCAACAATGGAGGTGGAGAACATGGTCCACTCGGACTCCATGTCTCCAACCTCCCCCGGGATCTGGGAGAAGCTCTCCCGGAGGTGGGAGTTGAAGACCTCCCTGACAAAGGGTTCAGCCAGTCGTTCCCAGCAGACCCTCATGATACGTTTGGGCCTGCCAGGTCTGACCGGCTTCCTCCCCTCCCAGCGTATCCAACTCACCACCAGGTGGTGATCGGTCGCCAGCTCTGCCCCTCTCTTTACCCGAGTGTCCGAGACACGTGGCGGAAGGTCAGATGATATGACTACAAAGTCGATCATCGGCCTCCGGCTCAGGGTGTCCTGGTGCCACGTGCACTTATGGACACCCTTGTGCTCGAACATGGTGTTCGTGATGGACAAACTGTGACTAGCACAGAAGTCCAACAACTGAACACCACTCGGGTTCAGATCGGGGAGGCCGTGCTTCCCGATCACCCCCCTCCAGGTCTCACTGTCGCCGCCCACGTGGGCGTTGAAATCCCCCAGGAGAACAATGGACTCCCTAGTCAGAGCGCTATCTAGTACCTCTCCCAGGGACTCCAGGAAGGTCAGGTACTCTGCACTGCCGCTCGGCCCATAGGCCGAGTCAACGGTGAGAGACCTGTCCCCGACCCGAAGGCGTAGGGACGCGACCCTCTCATTCACTGGAGTGAAATCCAACACATGGCGACTGAGCTGGGGAGCAATAAGCAATGCAACCCCAGCTCTCCGCCCCCCCCCCCCGTGGGCAACGCCAGAAAAATGAAGCGTCCAGCCCCTCTCCAGGAGTTGGGTACCAGAGCCCATGCTGTGCGTGGAGGTGAGCCCGACTATCCCTAGTCGCTATCTCTCAACCTCCCGCACAAGCTCAGGCTCCTTGCCCCCCAGCGAGGTGACATTCCATGTCCCAACAGCCAGGGGCTGTGAGCATGGACCGGGCCGCCGGGCCACCTGCCCTCGACCGCCACCCAATCCTCTCTGCACCCGACCCCCATGGCCCCCTCTGCAGGTGGTGAACCCACAGGAGGGCGGGCCCACGTTGCTCCTTCGGGCTGAGCCCGGCTGGGCCCCATGGGCTAAGGCCTGACCACCAGGCGCGCGCGCGAGCCCCAACCCCAGGCCTGGCTCCAGGGTGGGACCCCGGCTCCGCCATACTGGGCGATGTCTCGGTCCTTGAGCTTTCACTGGTCATGGAGGTTCTGAGCTGCTCTTAGTCTGACCCGTCACCTATGACCTGTTTACCTTGGGAACTTAAAAAATGTTTATGTTTAAGAAAATGCAGCTTTACAAGGTTAATCAAGTGATTCTAGATGTAAATTTACTTATCTGCTTTGCTCGTTCCGAGTTGGCTGGCAGTTTAGTGAAGCGCTGGTCAGTAGTTGGCAGAGACCGCTGCTCCGCTTCTTTTAGCTCCGAGTGATGGCGTAGCATGTGGGCTTGCAGATTTGAAGAGTTTCCGAAGTACTTGACTTTCATTTGCAGATTTTGCACATGGCATAAGTCATGTCAAGCTCCTTCTTACGCAGCAAATAATAAAATCCAAAATGCGCCCAAACATTTGCCTTCAGAAAAGACGGTGCTGGCTGAATTAGCTCTTCGTCTGTCATGCTAAGCTACAGCCACTGAACTCTGCAGCTCACGAGTGTTTGAAGAACGCCGGACCACCCCCCCACCCCTCACCGGGACGCTGTAGTATGGAAGCTGTTGCCTGACAAACAGTACACACAGCGAGTAAGCAAGAAAATGTTTAAAAAAATGCTTTTTAAAAATCGATTCTTGGACATTTTGGAACGATTCAGAATTGTAAGAAATAAGAATCACGATTCGGACGTGAATCGATTTTTTCCAACACCCCTAAAACATAACAATGTGTAAAGCTTTTGCAAAATCCCAAAGTAGCTTGTGGCATTAATGGATCCTTTTGCAGCATCTGCCACAACCAGATTTAGTGTATGAGCTCCGCAAGGAACAAAAAGAGCTCTGGGGTTGACCTGAAGAAGCCTAGCTTGAACTCCCTTATTTTTTCCTCTCATGTTGGCCCCATTGTCATATGACTGACCTCTGCAGTCCTCAAAGGAAATTTTGAGCTCTTCTAGTTTTTTTCAGAACCAAGGAGGCCAAATGCTCCCCTGTGGATTTTTCTGCCTCCAAAAACCCCATGAAATGCTCCTTTATTTGGTGCTTCTCCTTCAGTGAAATAATTCTAATCACAACAGACAACTGTTCAATGTGGCTGATATCTGGAGTGCAATCAAGAATTATAGAAAAAACTTTACCTGTTTAATGTCACTAACAATTGTTGAAATTGTTTTGCTGCTTAACAAACCAATCAATTCATTTTGTATGTGGTGACTGAGGTAGCTGTGGTGCTTGCAGGTCCCTTTCTCAACACGGTTCAGGTGTTCTTTCATTATAGGGTCAAATTTTGCCATCAGTTCAACCTCTTTCAGAAAATTGCCATTTGATGGTGAAAACAATGCTTCTGTGTGTCCCCTAAGTGCCAAATTTCTAACTGCTAGAGACTGTATTATAGCAGTGAGACATATCAGCACAGCTCTCCATCTCACTCTCTCAGCCTCCAAAAATGCCATCTCCTTTTTATCAATTGTTGCCTCTTTTTTCATCCTCACTGCCAACTCTTTCCATGCTTTCAATGAATTTTGGTGTTCTGGGCTGTTGTCATGTGAGGTGAGCAGAGAACTGGCATGTTTCCAGTCTGTGAGACCTGAATTTGTTAGACTTGTATTTCTTTGAGAAAACAACTTGCAACAGAAGCAGAAAAGGCTGTTGTTTTTTTCTGAGTACACCAACCAGCTTCTAAGCATGTTTTCACCACTTACTAATGTTTTCCAAAAATACTGGTGGTGACAACTTCTTTCATCGTCCTCGTTCTTTGGAAAAACAAAGTCAGCTGTTACCTGACTTGGTCCTCTGCAAACCAACAGTGTGTGAATTTTCTCAGTCAGAACTGAAGGCCAGTCCAGCAGGATCAGTAGGAAGGTGCTCATCAGCAGCAGAACTTGGTGGGAATTCAGCTCCTGACATTTCGATAATGGCAAAACATTTGTGTCAGTATACACACATTTTTTTAGAATTTATAGTGGTGGAAAATAAAATGTAATTAATTATTTCAAAATGGACCTCCTACCCTCTCCACGCACACACACTAACGCCCACCTGAAGATTCCTGGTAGGATGTAGATGTAAATGGGTCTTCATCCAGACGATCAAACAACATATGTTGAGACACATTTGTGGGGGAGGAGGAGGATGGTTCCTGTTCCTGAGGCTCCAAGTCCACTGCTGAAGATAGCTGTTCAGCTGAAAAAGTGGATAGCTCTTCATCCTGGCCTGTGGCAGTGGGTGCTCCAAAATATTTCAGAAGTGCCCCTGAATTTGCATCAAAATACCAAACATAAAAACTCTCATACACCATCAATTGCATCATCATCAAACATTCATAATTCTGTCCCTCATTATGGTTATTTAATAGGCTATAAAACCTTTGTTAAGAAGCAGCCTAATGCAATAGAGTAATTACAGCAGGCTAACATAGCTTTTCTCAATGTGATTAAGGGACTGTCATACTGACATAGAAAATGGCTAACAACTAAGACAAAAACAAACGAGCGTATACATATATTTCCAATTTATGAAATTCAGAGTAGGAGAAATTGTTGAGGCGTCTAAATATACATGGTCCAAACTACATCACAAAATGCTGTTTGTTTAGTTCAAGAAGAATTTCGATCTTCTAATATTTTCTGCTCTGCTGCTGTTAACAAATATGTCGTCCTAAGCAGCTAAACATAACCAGTTAGCATCTTATGTAAAAAGCAGAGGTGTCAAGTAACGAAGTACAGATACTTCGTTACTGTACTTAAGTACACTTTTTAGGTATCTATACTTTACTCCATTACTTATTTTTCTGCCTACTTCTGACTTCTACTTATTACATTTTCACACAAGTATCTGTACTTTCTATTCCTTACATTTTTAAAACAAACAGGCTCGTTACTCTTGGCTTCAGCGCCGGTGGATGTGCGCAGTGCAGCGCAGCGCACATCCACCGGCGCGGCTCCACCTGAAGCCCGAGGCGCCAGCGCAGTTCCACCGGCGCGGCATTACCGTGGTGCCGGCGTGGAGTTATCTGACCATGGGTCCGAAGAAGGCACTGACGGCGGAGGAGGGAGATGATATCAAGAAGTCCCTGGACTTTTGTCTGAGGAAATCTCTGTTGTTAAAATGCAGCAGAAATCCATTATGGAGCTGGTGGAAGAAGTGAAGGCTCTCCAGATCCAGAATGCCGAGAAAGACCGGCATCTGGTGTACCTGGAGAACCGTGTTGCGGAGTTGGAACAGTACACAAGGATGAACGACGTTATTATTACAGGAATTCATATTAAACCTCGATCCTACGCACGGGCGGTGTCAGAAGACAGCGGAGGGGAGGCCAGTGAGCAGGAGGCCAGCTCAGTGGAACAACAGGTGGCTGACTTCCTGCAATCTAAAGGTATTCAAATGGACTGTAATAACATTGAAGCGTGCCACCCCCTGCCCAGGAGAGAGGATGGAGACAAGCGGCAGTTATAATGAGGTTTGTCAACAGAAAACATAAAATGGCATTGTTAAAACAGGGACGGAAACTCAAAGGAACAAACGTATTCATCAATGAACATCTGACCAAAGAAACGCAGACATCGCCAGGAAAGCTCGTTTCTTAAAAAAGCAGGGAAAAATTCAACAGACATGGACATCCAACTGCAAAACATTTATCAAATTGAATGGAACACCAGAACAAACGAAGGTTATGGTAATCAGGAACATCGAGGATCTGGACAAATATGACCAATAAGGTATGAGGACACAAACACATCACAACACCATGACACAGACCAGAGGAACCTATTCATCTACTACCTATTCATCTACATCTGGAGACAAGAAGGCTATAACTCACAAGATTGCTGATCATGGAAAACTAGAACTGAGAACATTTAAATACACAGACCACAATGTACTGGACTTGGAGCACGATATAGACCCGGACAATAATTTCTTCTCAAATATTAATGACAGTTGTTGCTATTATATAGATGAACAGTTTAATCGTATCATTAAAACGGATAACAAATTATCAATAATCCATTTCAACAGCAGAAGTCTGTATGCAAACTTTAACAACATTAAAGAATATTTAAGTCAATTTAAAAAAAAAAATTAACATAATTGCTATATCAGAAACATGGATCAATGAAGATAAAGGAATGGATTTGAACCGATCGAAGCAGTGGTTTGCAGATTGAAGCAATGCTTCGACCTATTGTTTCGTTTATTCTTTCTTTCTTTCGCTTAATTTTCCCCCGCTAAAACCCTAAAGAGCATACTTCTGTGAGTATTATTTACCTTTTCTATGTTAAACCGACCTGTTATGGTCTTCTGAAACAGTTGATAGATGTATTTTATAACTTCAAAACGGGAGCGACGCTAACGCGTTAGCATGTCTATGGCATTTTCAATGTTAAAAGTTAGCATGAAGCAGTTCCAGCTGTCATCACGTTCGGGTGCATTTGTTTTCAAATTGGAATATTTCTTAAATTTATTTTTGTTTATATATTAATAATCTAATGATTATTATATACAATTTCAGAGAAAGAGACAAAAAGAACCTGAATAGAAACACAACAGAAAATAAAATATAAAAGCAACTAACAATGAACATACATACATACATACAGAAATAAATAAATGTTTCCTGTGAACACCTAGTGACTCTTCCACCTCCATTTCATCCCTGTTTTATTTACGTTTAATGACAGTTTGTTTCAGTCAAACCATATTTTCAATGTTTTAATTTCTTCAGTGATTTCCTCCAGAACTATCTGACAAACTAGAAAACTGCTGCATCCTTGTAAGAGCAGAATACTACTGGAATGAATCTGAATAAGGAAAGTTGTTTTTTTTTCCTTCACTAAATGGATGCTGCACTCACTGCAGTTTATTGTCTGGAATAGTCCCAGATTGCATTTCAGAGCTTCTAGAATTGAAACATTTTCATGCAGGTGGTGTTGGGGGTAATTTTGGGTTTTGGGTCTTGGGCCACATGTAGAACGAATCAGTTTTTAAATTAAGCTTTCAATTCATATAGTGGCATCTACCTTTTTTTTTTTTTTTTTTAAAGGTTACTTTATACTTTTATACTTTAAGTAGGTTTTGGAGCACATACTTTTTCACTTTTACTTGAGTAAAGAGGTCAAGTTGATACTTCAACTTTTACCAGAGTGTTTTTAAACTGCAGTATCTGTACTTCTACTTAAGTAACAAATGTGTGTACTTTTGACACCACTGGTAAAAAGTCTATCTTGCAGCAGGTTACAGCCTACGTAACACATTTCACACAACAAGAAATGACACAGCTTCTGCTTACCTTTATCTTTTGCTCGTTTCTCCTCTTCTTCTTTTCTCTTTTTCCTAAACTGCGCACCTGATGGCTTTGCCCTTTTCCATCTTCCATAATATGCACTGAAGCGGAATAGGTTATCACCCCCGCCCATCCCCAGAGTTGCCAGATTGACAGTTGCCAGCACCAACACAACAAAACCACCTCCAAACCTCCAGAACCTGTTACCTGTCTGTCAGACCATGGCAGAAATCTACATGCACCACACAGCAGGTAGAGGGCGCTCATTACCCACAAGTGGAGTATAGCGGTAGGCACTGCTGCAGTGATTGCAATGCATTTGGGGGGACCGGGGGATCGGTCATGCCGCCCCAGATAAGAAGCCACCCTGGGCGGCTGCCCATATTGCCCATATCAGAAACCGCTTCTGGTGCCAACTATTTCTAAGTATGGGTACTTTTAATTTAAACATTCATTAACTGATTAGTCTCAATTTAATTACTCGGTCTCAATTTCTAAGGATTAAGCTCCTCAGGTCAGATCCGACACCCTCTGTAACACCATACAAAAATCACAGACAACTTCACACGTTTATTCTTCTACTTTGTCTTTCAGCTGTTCCCGTTAGGGGTCGCCACAGCAGATCAATCGTTTCCATCTCACCCTGTCCTCTGTATCTTCCTCTGTCACACCAACCACCTGCATGTCCTCTCTCAGCACATCCATGAACCTCCTCTTTGGTCTCCCTCTTCTCCTCCTGCCTGGTGGCTCCATCCTCAGCATCCTTCTCCCTATATACACTGGGTCCCTCCTCTGCACATGTCCCAACCATCTCAATCTCGCCTCTCTGACTTTGTCTCCAAACCGTCCCACCTGAGCTGTCCCTCTGATATGTTCATTCCTAATATTGTCCATTCTTGTCACTCCCAAAGAGAATCTCAACATCTTCAGCTCTGCCACCTCCAGCTCTGCATCCTGTCTTTTTGTTAGTGCCACTGTCTCTAAACCATACAACATAGCTGGTCTCACTACTGTTTTGTAAACTTTCCCCTTCACCCTTGCTGATATTCTTCGGTCACAAATCACTCCTGCCACCTTTCTCCACCCACCTCCACCCTGCTGCACTCTCTTCTTTCACCTCTCTACCACACTCTCCATTACTTTGAACAGTTGACCCAAAGTATTTAAACTCATCTACTTTCACCACTTCTACTCCTTGTAACTGCACTATTCCACTGGGCTCCCTCTCATTCACACACATGTACTCAGTCTTGCTTCTACTGACTTTCATTTCCCTTCTCTCCAAAGCATATCTCCACTTCTCCAGACTAGACTCAACTTGCCTCTACTCTCACTACAGATCACAATGTCATCTGCAAACATCATAGTCCATGGGGACTCCTGTCTGATCTCATCTGTCAACCTGTCCATCACCACTGCAAACAAGAAAGGACTCAGAGCTGATCCTTGGTGTAATCCCACCTCCACCTTGAATGAGTCTGTCATTCCGACTGCGCATCTCACCGCTGTCACACTATTCTTGTACATGTCCTGCACTACCCTAACATACTTCTCTGCCACTCCAGACTTCCTCATACAATACCACAACTCTTCTCTTGGCACCCTATCATAAGCTTTTTCTAAGTCCACAAACACACAATGTAACTTTCTGTCCTTCTCTGTACTTTTCCAACAGTATTCTCAGAGCAAACATTGCATCTGTAGTGCTCTTTCTCGGCATGAAACCATATTGCTGCTCACAGATCTTCACCTGTTTTCTAAGCCTAGCTTCTACTGCTCTTTCCCATAACTTCATGCTGTGGCTGATCAGCTTTATGCCTCTGTAGTTACTGCAGCTCTGCACATTACCCTTGTTCTTGAAAATAGGAACCAGCACACTTCGTCTCCACTCCTCAGGCATGCTCTCACTTTCCAAGATTTTATTAAACAATCTGGTTAGAAACTCTACTGCCATCTCTCCTAGACATTTCCGTGCCTCTACTGGAATGTCATCTGGACCGACTGCCTTTCCACTCTTCATCCTCTTCATAGCAGCCCTCACTTCTTCCTTGCTAATCTCTTGTACTTCCTGATTTACTCTCACCACATCATCCAGCATTTTCTCTCGCTCATTTTCTTTATTCATCAGCTCTGCAAAATATTCCCTCCACCTTCTCAGCACACACTCCTCACTTGTCAGCACATTACCATGTGCATCTTTTACCACCCTAACCTGCTGCACATCCTTTCCAGCTCTGTCCCTTTGTCTGGCCAATCGGTACAAGTCCTTTTCTCCTTCCTTACTATTCAACTTCTTGTACAGCTCGCAATATGCCTTTTCCTTTGCTTTTGCCACTTCTCTTTTCGCCTTACGCCGCATCTCCTTGTACTCTTGTCTACTTTCTTCATCTCTCCGACTATCCCAAAACTTTTTCGCCAACCTCTTTCTCCTTATGCTTTCCTGGACCTCTTCATTCCACCACCAAGTCTCCTTGTCTTCCTTCCACTGTCCAGATGTCATACCCAGTACTGTCCTAGCTGTCTCCCTCACCACATCTGCAGTACTTTTCCAGTTGTCCAAAATTGCTTCCCCTCCAACTAGTGCTTCTCTCACCTGCTCGCTAAATTTCACACAACAGTCTTCCTCCTTCAGCTTCCACCATCTGATCCTTTGTTGAGCTCTCACTCTCTTCTTCTTCTTTACCTCTAAAGTCATCCTACAAACAACCATTCTGTGCTGTCTAGTGACACTCTCTCCTGCTACCACCTTACAGTCTGTGATTTATTTTAGCTTGCATCTCCTATAAAGAATGTAGTCCACCTGTGTGCACCTTCCTACACTCTTATATGTTTAAGATATTTATTTAACTCTGGCAGGAGTTAAATAACAGGACATATCACAGTGAGCAATTTAATGACGACATTCACTGAGCAATGATTATATGATGTTCAGATAATTTAGTTTCGTAGTGGGAGTTTTCGGAGTTAAGTTCATCCTAATTTAGCAGGGAATTTACTTTGGTGTTTATTAACTTGAGAGAAGATTAATGATTCTGAATAAAGTTAAATAAAGCCACTCTGTTTCATTCTGACATCATAGCCCTTACTTGAGGCGCAGTGCAGCTGGACTCCGTTGGCCAGGTCCTGGAATCGTCTCCGTTCAGTCGATGCTCCATCCGTCACATAGCTTTTTCAGGGACCTTGACAAAGAGGCTTTGCAGGTCAACTCACCCGGTTTTGTTGGTTACCGGGGACGCTTTCTGTTGTTATACTTTGATTTTGCGGTGGCGGTTCAAGTCGCTGTTGACGTCTCAGCTGACCCGGGTGTTTTTGTCTCTACAGCGCTCTGTAGTCTGGGCCATCAGAGTAAGAGTTTGAGCTTCTTTTTCTCTATCAAAAATCAAAATTCTTCTTTGTCGCTGTCTTTTGGAAGCTGGGTTGAATCGAAACTCAATACAAAAATAGCTGGCTTTAGGAGAAAAATGTTCAAGAAAGTAATTTAGATTTGAAGAAGGAAAAAAAAAGGTCTTAATTTGAAAAATCAAAAAAGGAAGTTAAATGTGCCTGTGCGTTTAACTTGACAAAAGTTGAGCAAAAGTTATCTGTCAAGAAGGAGAAGTAATTTCTTGGTGGCGCTAGCAACAAGAAATGAGTCTTAAGTAGCACGTGGCTATAAACAAAGAGTCGTAAATCTTTGACGGCTAGGCCGCGTCTTTAGACTCTGAAAAAGAAAGAAGTAGAAGAGTAGAAGGCGAAAAGGCAAGAGAGCGGCGAAAAAGCAAGAGAGCGATTTCCCGAGGGTCAGGCTCTTTTAAAGGTTTGAGAGCTCCACCCCCAAGAATTCTGGGTACTGTAGTTCTTTTGAATTCTTTTGTCTGATTTTATACAGATAAATTGGGATCTGTTCCTAAATGTCTGCTTCAAAACCAAACAAGTCCTGTAGGATAAATCTTGTAACTGGTTTTACCTGGAAATATACACACAACACAACTATCTGTAAGAGAAGCACATTAGGTAAACTTTCCACAATGAACAGAGTATAACATATCAGGTAGATACTTTCATGCATGAAGTGAAAAGAGTCACATGTGGTTTTCTTTTCTTTTTTTTTTCTGTTACAACGATACAATGATTCTTTCTTTTAAAACGTGGTTACAATTTTAAATCTATATGAGTTGGTCACATGCCCTTCCCCAAATCGTCCAGAAGGGGTCACTCTTAACCCATGGCTGGGTTTTGTATTTCCTTGCAGAAATGTGAAAAAGGTTAATACTATGTCGATTTTAACCAGAGAAACTTTACTGAAATCAGTGAATTGATGGTAATCCTTCAGTGAGCTGTTTTTCTTTTGAGTCTAGTTGGAAATATCTCTTTTTAGGACTTTTAGTGAAGAAGATATGTCTTTCTGTGGACGTTTTTTAATGGGAGAGGAGCTGGTACATCTGGTTTGGGGTCTTGATAAGATAATTCACAGCTCCGTGAGGAATGCACTTTGGGGAGTCTTAAATCCTGGAAAGTGATGGGGGTTTGACACCGAGCCATCCCGTGCCTGGCTGGAGAGTCTTCCTTTGACACGTGGAGATATACCAGGCCTTGTGGTGTCGTGTTTTTCCTTTTTGAAGAAACTTTCATGGCCTCTGCTTAACCCTCTGGGATCTGAGGGCTTTTTTTGGATAAATCACTTGCCTGGCATAAATGTTTTATTATTGCTGTTAACAGCTCTCCCTGCATCCCACAATCAAGTTTTATGTCTCTTTTTTTCAGGACAACCTGTGCTTTCATAATATATATGTTTTTGTTGTGTTTTATAAGTGTAATAAAGGTTTACAATCAAACATAGGCAAGGAAGAAATAAAGCAAAAAATAATTTTCCACACACATTTATTCAAAACACACAGTAAACTATAATAAACAACTGTTTTGACACTTTATATAAGTAATTTGAGGTCTTGTGTGAAAGACTGTACAACAAAAAGGTTCAAACAATAAACACAAATGCACATTTTGAACAATATATACAAAATGGTCTATGCGTTTTGTTATTTTGATATGGTAAACTAGTGGAGCAATCCTGATAGCTATACACTTTGTTTGAGCACGTGAGATTGTCATCAGAGGCTCTCCTTCTGCTTTCACATTCACTGTGCGTAATGGCGCAGGGCGCACTGAGTATGTATTAATAGTATGTACTCATTGGAGCACCCAGGGGGCTATTCAAATGGGCCAACTAGTAACATATCACTCCTGAAAATGATCTTTGGCTTTTCACGTGAGGTAAATCTGCCCTACGATTGGATTTTGGAAAACCATGTGACGGTGAACTAATTCCAATTAGACACTCACATTGCGCATGTCATCACACAGCATCTATGAGGAGTACAAAGATGGCCGATGGCTGGCTTGAAAGTCCGCGGAGTTAACTTTTCAGCAAGAAAAAGTAAGTTTCTATCTCATATTATTCAAAAGTTATTTACAATTTTGTAAAGCTTGGTCTTAGTTGTCGTATACGACGGCGTCGGCCCCAGACGGTTAATGCAAGCTTAAGATGTTGAAGGTTGATTACAGCTTTCCGTTACATTTCCCCACTCGATTCGACTTTGGGTCTCCAACGTTGAATCGCCAAGACGAGGAAGGCTGTGAAGGTTGGTGGGTGATGGCTTCCACTGGCAGTGAGGCTGAGGAGAGTTAGTGTCAGACTAGCAGAGTGGCTTAGGGTGACTACTACATAACTAAAGTGTTCCGATTATGGTACCACATCCTACATTTGCCTATTTATTTACACTATTCACAGCATTTTAGCACATTGGTATGGGTGTTAAGGATTACCACAGTGTCTCGTACGGTTTGTCCGATGGTCTCGAGACCTTCTCTCTGTACGTTAAGCTGAGCCTGTATTTCAGGGATTACCTCTTGGAGCTTGCTAACGTGTCTCTTTACTGTTGATAGTGTGACGGTGTTAACTGCTGATAAGCCAAAACTGATGAGGGATCCTACAGCTGAGGCTGCCATTAGAAGACCTCCAATGAACCTCTTCTCTCTTTTGTTGAGTCCACTCAGTTCTGCTTGCGTTACCGTGAACTTCTCCATCTGGCGTAGCATGTGGACTATGTCTGCCTCAGCATGCTTCAGGACAGACTTGGTCCACCGGCTACCTTCCCAGGAGACCATGTTCACTGTACTGTTGGTGAAGTTGGCCCTGTACACTTCTGTGGGGTCGAGCCTGATGAACACCCTCTGCGCGTGCAGGCGGCAGTTCGTTATCAATAAGCCGGGCTGGTCCTTCAGGACGATGTCCGATTTTGGTCCGAATTCAACCATGTCTGGGGAGGTGTTGGCGACGGTCGCGCTGAGGAGCAGCAGGGTTACAAGCCAGGTCATCCTGGCAAACACAACAAACATGATTAGAAATTTGTCTTAAAATGGTTAGAGATTTTCTTTTGCTTTCTGGCTTATAGCACAGAGTTTAAGTTATCTGACTGATTCTCAGTTAGAACATTAGGCAGTCACCTCTTTTCCTTTTTGTTGTTAAGGACGGAGCTTTTGAGGTTACACGGTGGTTCACCCCCACTACGGTGGTGCTGGTGAGATCACCTTAGTTGTTTTATTTGTCCTGTTGGAAATTAAAATTATTTTCTTAATTTGTCTCGATCGGTGTGACTCAATTGTTTGGGACGCGTCAGGTGTCGATATTCCTTCTTTGCGTACTCTCAACCTAATGAGTGGTTTTAAGTTCTATCGGTGACTGTGACGTCCCCGGCGAGTCCCATGGGGGTTTTGGGAGGCTTAATTTGGTTGCAATGTACCCACTTGAAAACTGGTTCTCTTTGACCCTTGCTGACCTTGATTTGGTATACGACAGCAGAGAGTTTGTCAGTTACAAAATACGGTCCGGTCAAACGGGGTAGCAACTTGCGAGTTAACCTGGTTGTTTTCTGGCTGGGTTGCCCGAACAAGTAGTACCACACCTTGTCCCCCATTTGTATCTTATGGTGGGAGGCCTTCTGGTCATAGTAGGCTTTTCGACCTTCTGCGCTTTTGTTCAAGAGTTTTTTGAGCAAAGGAGAAGGTGGCTTTCAGATGTTCAGTCAGGTCAGTCATGTATTGTTGAGCTGTGTACGCTGTCGCAATGTTTGCCTCCCCTGGCTGGTACAGCAGGTGGAGGGGGAGCATCATCTTTTGGCCTGTCATCATTTGAAAAGGGGAGAACCCCGTGGATTCATGAGGGGTCGCCCGGATGGCCATGAGGACCAGGGAAAGTTTCACATTCCAGTCTCTGTGGTTGTCTGCCACATATTTGCACAGGATGGTCACCACAGTTTGGTTGGCCCTTTCCACCTGTCCTGAGAACTGAGGGTGGTGGCTGATGTGGACGTTCGCCTTTACCCCCAGCACTTGCCAGAGTTGTTGCATGACTTCGCTGGTGAAGTGGGTGCCTCTAGTTTACGCGGATAGGTAGTCCAAATCGTGAGAAGATGTGATTCATCAACAAATAGGCTGTCGTCAAGGCTGTATCATTCGGAGCTGGTAGACATTCCAGCCATTTGTTGAAGTCACATGTGATAGTGAGGAAATATTTGTTTCCTCTTGCAAACTTCGTGAGGGGTCCTACCCAGTCGATTTGAAGATCTGACCAAGGGAAGGAAATACCTCTTTTTTGTAAGAGAGCTCTGTGAATCGGGTTCACAGGTTGCAATTGGCAACAGACCAAGCAGACTTTGATGTAATCGCTCACATCCTTCTGCATTTTTGGCCAATATGCCACCTGTCACATCGCATTGTATGTTGCTTTCATTCCTCTGTGACCTGCGCATGCTGAATCGTGCCCGTGTATCAACATCACCCCCCGGTGGTTACGAGGAACCACTAACGCAGGAGAAGAGAGATCCTCGGAAGCATAGACCAAGATGCCACGGAGCACTTGTAGGTTATCTCGGACGTGGTACAGCTGTTTTAAGTCAGGGATGGAAGCAAAATCATCCTCAGTGAGTGGGTGAACTTGAGGATCAGTGAGGTGTAACACCATTTTGTTTATGGCTGGATCCAGAGCTTGGAGTGAAGCCAGGTCAGAGTCAGAGAAAGCTGGAGCGACCAAGGCTGTTGTGGGGACGGGGGCTGTGGCAGGGTCTGCGGCAGCAGTCCTGGCACGAGTCACCACTGATACAGCATGGGCGGGTGGGTGGGGCAAAAGTGTTTCCTCGAATGTCCACGGTGTGCCGTCCAGAGCACCTTGCTTGGCTAGTGTGTCAACCAAGTCATTAAATTCTTTGTCTTGGCCTGGTGTGCGGGAGTGACCTCTGACCTTTTTCCAGTATATCTGGAGGTCGTGCGTCATTATGAGGTGGTCACAAGCCGCAAACAGTTCTTTGTGTTTGACCGATTTCTTGTTGGAGGTCATGAAACCATTGCGTTTCCAGCCGGTTAGATGGCACAAAAAGCTAAGGCATGCATAGTTCGAATCTGTACATAGCACAAATGTTTTGACATTTTGCGCCACAGCCAGCTGGCATGTTATGAGTATACCCACAATTTCTGCATACTGAGAGGACTGTGGTCCCAGTTGGAACTTTTGTGGCTCATGTGGTGTGTTGTCAATCCATGTGACCCCCCACTCCTACCTGTGCGCCTGTTTCATGGTGAAATGAGCAGCCGTCCACGTATGCAGTGATCATGCCTTGGCAGACATTGTGGTCGAAGTAGTGGTGATTAGGGGAGTCGGGTAGTGACACGTCTTCGTTGAACGGGGTTACAGCCGGTGTGTCTTCGGTGCAGCGCTGGAAAGCAGCTAACCTTGTGCCTAGGGGAATTCTGTGGTCTTTTGCGTACTGCACCTCCATGTCAAAACTTTGCAGTGCCATCAACTATGAGGCAACTCATGAGTTTGTTACTACACCTTTTCGCAGTCTTTGACTGTTAAGAAATGTCACTGGTTGATGATTGGTTTCTACAATGACTCTGTGAAGGCTCTCAGTTGTCCAGGTGATTTCCATAGTAGAGAAGCTTGAATCTTCGACTGGACTGGGTTGCTTGACGTGAGGACGTTTCGCTTCACATCGCAGAAGCTTCCTCAGCTAAAATTCTTGCTCTGGTAGTCTGACTTCTGTCTTGACTCTTGTAGAGAAGAACAAACAGAAGCCACAAAAGCTGGAATTTTAAACCTAACCAGTGTCAGACTGCTATTGGCTTGTGACTAAACAATTGCTTTAATTAGCACCTATTGTGCTCTAGTTAGCACCCTCCTAATGACAGGGTAGCTGTCCCTCCTAACGATGGGACTGACGCCTCTCCTAACGGCTCTCCTGATGACGTGAATGACTCATTACCATGAACAAAAGACTGACACTGCTTTGAGAGATACTCCTCTTCTTCTTGTCTACATCTCCTGTCTGTCTAGTCTCTTTGTTCTCTGGGACTTTTGCCCTTTATCCAGGGACCATCGTGGGTACCCACATATTGTGAGGGCTTTCCAGATATGTTGTTCTTTAGCCCTTCCCTCTGTAGTTGTGGGCATTAGGACGTCATCAACATAGATAAGGGTGCCTCGCTCGTTAGCATCAGGGCACGCCTTGTTCAAGAAGATGTTGAATTCTGCAGGTGAACTGGCATAGCCAAATGGGCACCTGGTGAAAGTGGTGGTTGGCGAAGGTGAATGCCAGTTTGTGTTGATCGTCTTCATGGACAGGAATTGTCCAGAACCCGGAGGCCATGTCAAGCATGGAAAAGTATTTTGCGTCTTTCACTTTAGGAAGTTCCTGCTCTAACCTACTCATCAGCCACTGAGATAGCACCACCTGTTGGTTGAGCTTGCGGTAATCGATGGTAAGTCTCCACTTACCATTTGGTTTGATTACCGGCCATACAGGGGCTGAATAGGTGCTGTTGCACGGTCTTATGATCGTCTTTTCCTAATAGGTCATCTATGATTTCCTGTACATGTTCATAGGATGCCAAAGGAATTTTGTAGTGTCGCACGAAGGTGGGCGGTGCATTTGGAGGAGTTGAGATACAGAGTGGATGTGTGTGAGTCCACAATCCAACGAATCATTGGCAAAGGACGCTCAGTATTTATACATTAGATCCCTTAGGCGTCCTCGCTCCTCATCATTGTTTAAAGCATCTGCAGCTGTTAAGACTTGTTCTACCTGAAATGCAAACTCAGAATCAGAACCTTGGTTAAGGTTCAGAGCTGGTTCAGTGTCATTTCCAGTGTTTGTTTTGTTCTGCGAGTCGACCGTGAGGACCGTAAGCGTTTGGAGGGCCATGTGGTCAGGGTCATCAAGGTCTATTCGGCCAACAGTGTCTTCCTCAGAGATGATCGCTGGAAATACAGCGATCACTCCCGAGGGTTTGGAAAAGACAACCCCCCGCCCCGCCCCCCCCCCCCCCCCGTTGTGAACAGGGAAGAAGCAATGGGGGGACTTGGCCAAGAACTGGGATGTTCAGCTCAAAGTCCTGGAATTTGGTGCTGATTAACCAATCCAGTGGGGTGGCTTTGGGAATCAGGATGCCTTCGCCAGAGTTGTTACGCACCATCAAGCGAGTTGTCCGACTTCTTAGGGTCAGGAGTGGGGTGGCTTCAAGAGACAGTCCCAGTTTGGTGAAGAGCTGGGACGGCTGAAAGATGACCTATAAGTGTCGGAGCCGTTGTCCTGGACATATCACGAGGTGGAGTGGTACATTTTTCAGGTGGGCAGGTATCGTAATGTGACAATCACTCACTACCTGACATGCGTCAGGGATCAATTGCCCAGACTTCAGATACTCTGGATCGGAGTAAGCGGGGTCGTCGTGTGCACTGGTCAAGGACCAGAGGACCTGATTGACTCTGTCAACCTGTACCTCCAATCGGACAAGAAGGTCGCCTCCTATGTAGACAGAGCGTGGTAAGTTTGGAACGACTAAGAATGAGTGGTTCAATTCCCATCGGTTCCAGTGTGTTCTGAGTGTGCAGATTCCAGTTGCCTTGAGTATGGTCTGGGGTAGAGGGTCCTTTGGAAAACAGATTTTTCCACATATAAAAAATCTGGATTGGATTTGCTCAATGAGTCAAACAGACTTTGACTAATAACTGATCCTTCGGCCCAATGAGCCAGAGCTACATCAGCAGTGTGTGTGTTTTCCAAATGGAGACCATCTACTACCAGAGGGCAGTACTCACTCGCATTAGTGTCCTCTGACAGCTTACAGAGGAAAGTGTCCTTCTTGGCCAGCAGTGCATCTGGGGGCCATGAAGCATTCCGTGTGTCTACAGTCGACGGGATGTTCGCTGTGACCATGTCGCGTGGGGGTTCTGTATCCTCTGGGATCAAAGTCTCAATGGCATAACATTGGGGCTCTGCCAGTTGAGTCACCTCAGGTGGGTGAGGGTGACGAACCTGGGCCCACAGTTTTAACCTTTTGAAATCCATGAGGGGGTTCAAATCGGTTGAGAAAATCTTTCCCTATGAGGAAGGGAATGGTGTCGAGTGCTGATATGTACACAGGTTGTACCAGACTCATGGGTCCGACAGTGATGTTGACCAGAGCCATTGAGGACAAAGTTGCCGGGTTGTTCGTGTAGAGCTGGATCTCCAGCGAACACAGCAATAATTTGAGGTTTCTGTTGGCCTGCCGTGCTGCTACCTGCAGTTGCTTAACCAGTGAGGTAGACATCAAGGTGACATTGGCAGCAGTGTCCAGAAGAGTCTCATGTCTTAGTAAGTTTTCCAGGATTAGGGACAAATAAAACTTCTTTGCAATCCCCTTCTCAGAGAGATTGCCTAAGAATTTCCGTACAGGTGGTTGACCAGGAATAACGGACGCTGGATCAGCGTGTGAGCTCTTGTCCTGATCGACCTGGACTACCAAGATGGCACTGGGAGGACCAGAATTGGTCTCTGTTGGTTCTTGGTCCCCATCTGAAAAGCACGGTGTCTCAGGACATGGGTCCTGGGATGGTGACGCTAGCGGGTTGTCTACACTCCGGTATAGGTCTTCCTCAGACGCCTCTGGCAGAGTTTGTGAAGTCACAGGGTGGGGAGCTGGAGTAATACAGCTACCCACACAGAACACGTTAGCTTTCTTTTTGGTCTTTTCGTCCTCAAATTCCTGGAGGAGGCCTTTCATGATCCTACGGATTTCTTGGTGGAGGCTTGAGTCCACATACTTACCTGAGTGCTTGGACAGGTCTCTTTCTCTGGAGTCTTGGTTCCAAGTGCTCTTATTGTTGCGTCCACGTGGTCCTTGATGTGGGTGTCGGGAACCCTGCCATCCTTGGGATCCATCACCTGGGTACTCACGTCTGCCATCGGGGTGATCTTCCCATGTGGTGGGCTTCTCCCGACTTTCACTACTTTCAGAGCCCTCTCTGGTTCCGAAGTCACTTTGGTTTTGTGGGGACCACTGCGGTTTTGCTCGTGGTCCACCTCGATCCTTGGGTCGGCTTCTGACAGATGGTTTCATCTGTCAAGGGGAGGTAGTGGCGGGGGCCAGGATGGTGTTTAAATGACCCCCCGGAGGTGCCTTCAAGCTCGAGGGTAGGCCTGGGTGCTTCTAGGCTGAGGATCATTTTGTCCTCGGATTTACCCTCTCTCTTAATTTGCTTAGCGAAACCTTTCACAGCGAGGTCACGCAGGTACTGTATGGGAGCCTCATTGGGATCTCCCAGAATTCCCAGATGATGACTCGTGTTAGGGTGGAGGTTCTCAAGGAACAAGGTTTTGAAATTAAGGTCTTTTTCCATACCTGGTTCATTTCGGGTGCCGAAATAGGTACAGCGAAGCCTGTTATAGTATTGTTGTGGCGGTTTGTGCCTGCCTTGTTTGATGGCCATAGCGGCGACTAGGCCTGTCTGAACAGAATAATCAGAATATTCTTTTTCTAATGCTAAGCTAAGTTTTCCAAAGTCATGTCGTACCTCCGCGGGTTGATGCTCAACGAACCGGCTGACCTCGCGGCTGGAAGTCCACTTGATTAGGTAGATGTAATGTTCACCAGTAGCATGAGTGAAATCCCTGAGGTAATAGCGTATGTCATTTACAGTAAATACCAGAGGTGGGATGAAGTCACTGTCAAGTCATTTTCAAGTCATCATTCTGCAAGTCCCAAGTCAAGTCTCAAGTCAGCTTGCAAACAACTGGTGGTCATTATGACTTGAGACTTGACTTGGGACTTGCTGATTCATGACTTGAGAGTGACTTGATGGTGACTTCATCCCACCTCTGGTAAATACGCACGTGTCGGGGGAGCCTCCTGGAGTTGACTCAAAACGGTTAATGAGCCATGCAATCTTGTCCAGTTCTCTGTCATTAAGGATTGTGTTAGGATGCATATGGGTGGGAAGGAGAGGCGGTGTCTCTCGATACCCATGATAAGGAGGTTGGAACTCCCGAGAATGCGATATGGGTCCTGGCAGAGGCTCAGGGCGCAGTTCCTTGCGGTCTGTGGGGGCGAAAGTCTGCGTTCTGTTTTCCCACATGACTTTTTGTTCAGGTTCTCCCGGTGGTTGGGATTTTAATTGGAGTTTGCGCTTTAATAATTGCACTTCAGCATTGAGGCGCTCATTTTGTTCTCGAGTATTGTCTAAAAGATTTTGTGTATCTGTCAGACGTCTCAGCACCTCACGATTCATCAGCTTTTCAGACTCCAAAATGTCTTCATGCTTTCCAGCATGACTCTTCAATGTTTTAAGCTCACCATACGCCTGTTGGAGTAAATCATGAGCTTCTCCTTGTTCCAGACATGCGGAACTAAGTTCAATTTGTAACTTCTTAATTTCATTGTCATGTTCCTGAAGAGTTTCTTTCAGGAGTAAGGTTTGGTCTTTAGCTCCAGGGTCAGATGCAGTATCTGATTCATTTGGCTGATCTGGGGAAGCCTCCAGTTCTTCCAGTTTTTCCTCAGCAAGGGTCAAAGACTGTTGTGTTTCTTCTAATTGCTGTCTCACGAGTTTATTCTCCTTGCACAATTCTACATTTTGTTCTTTCTGCCTTTTCAGAGGAAGAACTGATTTCTCCATGAGTGTTTCCACATTTTTGAGCTTCAGGGCTGTGTCAATGGCTGACTTGCCAAGCATTATAGCCAGGTTTTTCTTTTCCACAGTTGCTGCTAATGTCTGACTGATGAGTTCAGACATTTCAGCAACTATGCCTTCGCGCGTGGCTTGTTGCACGTTGTGCAAGTAGCCAGGCAATATTTCGGCGGTCAGGTCAGATAAGACATCTTCTAAAAGCTCACCTGAGTCGCTACGACCTTGGCTGTTCAGGTCGGTAGAAGTTCTTGGTTTGTTGTCACTGGGCGTGGCCATGTTGGCTTTCTGGGATGACGATTAGACAGCGTCCACCAGAAACAAAACAATAAAGAATTAACAACAAAGGAATAAGATGAGCGATAATAAAAAAAAATATTTACAGATGAACCAGCTGCAGAAGTGTGAAAGGGATTAGTGAGTTAACTGCAGGTGAAACCAGCAGTGGAGAATTCACATGAATGCAAAAGGAAATTTTTTTGAGGAGTGTTATTCATTGTATTATGTACACACAAGTAGAACTTTTCTTTGTTTAGTTATTGTGATGTAACACCAATATTCTCTGTTTAGAATTGCTATGGGTTACACTTTAGTAGCTTTAGCACTTTCACTGTAAATCACTCCTGAACAAGATGTTCTTTTAGTGAG
The DNA here is from genome assembly GCF_902500255.1 of Thalassophryne amazonica. Classification (NCBI taxonomy): domain Eukaryota; kingdom Metazoa; phylum Chordata; class Actinopteri; order Batrachoidiformes; family Batrachoididae; genus Thalassophryne; species Thalassophryne amazonica. The sequence continues at coordinate 105,916,913 of NC_047109.1, forward strand.
GTAGGAGAGATATAAAAACAATAAAAAAATTTATTGTTATTAAATGATTTCCTGATTAATCCCAATTAAGTAGGATTGAAACTATAAAGTTCATTAGCTACTTGTGAAAACAAGATTAAATGTAAGTGTTGATTAGTATCAAAACAGTAGAATAAAAGATTAATATTTCCAATTAGAATAGGAGAAGTGACTTAAAAGAGTTAAAAAGTTATTATGCAAGATAAAACTTGATAATAAAATGTTTCAGTTAATAGTAGTTATTCTTTTAAGTGGTAGGGAAAAGTCAAAAGTTGCTGGAAATTATTTGCATGCAATACAGGCTAGCTACCAGCAGTCGGTGGACTATCCAGTTACTGTAGTATGCTATTAGGTTGTTAGCAGTTAGGCGCTTTAGCTGCGGTGATTAGCACCTGGGTTAATTCAATGATCGGAGCCTCGGCGTTTGAAAGCAGCTACCGGCCTGTTAGCAGGCTATTGCCTCTCACTTTCTGACGGCTGATTAGTGTTCACTCCGGGTTAAGGGGCTGTCAGCACGGCTGTAGAAGCTAGCGCGTATTAGCGCACTGTTAGCAGGCACATACTGTCACGCGTAGCGCCAACAGCGGATATCAATTGAACGAAATTACACGGACTGCTTAACACGCAGGTTTCATGCAGTTAGTGACCGTTAAAAGCAGCTTGGTTCACCAAGTAATGCTTAATGAAACAAATCGTTATGATTTTCAACACCGCTTGTAGCAGCTAAGCAGCTCAGAGCGGGTGCTAAGATGGCGACTGTTTCCTCCGAGCGTGTGACGTAGCGCAGGTTGACGGCGGCACGTCAAGCTGTTGATGACGTCGTGACGTCGGCGCGTGGTGACGTAATTCGCACACAGAGGGGTTTTGAAGTAGGCAATGCCTCCTCTCCAAACTTTTCCACTCAACAACAATAAATTCTTAAAAACGTGCTTGTTATTTCACAAAATGGCGGACACGGCGGTCCTTTGAACAATACAGCACCTTAAAATACAAGATGGTGGACCCAGTGGTCCTTCTTTCTTTCTGTTAAACAGCCAGGATGTCTCCTGAAATATAAAAACAACTGGCAATCCTTTCTGGAATATAGGCTCAGCATAACCTCAGAATCTCAGCTCACACAAATTGTGGCTGGACAACCAATCAATCAATCAATTTTATTTATATAGCGCCAAAATCACAACAAAAAGTTGTGATTTGGCCATACAATAATTACGGAAAAACCCCAACGGTCAAAACGACCCCCTGTGAGCAAGCACTTGGCAACAGTGGGAAGGAAAAACTCCCTTTTAACAGGAAGAAACCTCCAGCAGAACCAGGCTTAGGGAGGGGCAGTCTTCTGCTGGGACTGGTTGGGGCTGAGGGAGAGAACCAGGAAAAAGACATGCTGTGGAGGGGAGCAGAGATCAATCACTAATATATATATATACACATATATATATATATATATATATATATATATATACACACACATATATATATATACATATGTATATATATATATATATACATATGTATATATATATATATATATATATATATATATATATATATATATATATATATATATATATATATACATATATATATATATATACACATATATATATACACATATATACACATATATATATATATACACATATATATATATATATATATACATACACATATATATATACATACACACATCAACATACATACACATATATATACACAAACATAAATATACACCTACACATACCTACTTACATACAAAATACTATATATTTACAAGCCGAAGCAAAAAACAAAAACACCCTAACCCTCATTACCCTTCCTCCTCCCTATACCTAGAAAAAAACATATTTTTGTACCGCTGTTTGAACTGGTTCATTCTTGGACATTGCTTGAGCCCCACTCCCAATCTGTTCCACATCCTCACCCCACAGACAGAAATACAGAAACCTTTTAATGTTGTTCGTGCCCACTGATGCTTTAAATTAAATTTCCCCCTCAGACTGTAATCCCCTGATCTGTTAAAAAACATATTTTTAATATTTGCTGGAAGTAAATTGTTTATTGCTTTATACACAATTTGTACTGTTTGAAAATGAACCAAGTCTGTGAATTTTAAGAATTTGGATTGTAAAAATAGTGGATTTGTATGATCTCTATAGCCAGTATTATGAATAATTCTTATAGCTCTTTTCTGCATTACTGATAGTGATTGTGTTGTACCTTTATAAGTATTACCCCATACCTCTGCACAGTACTGTAAATATGGTAAAACCAGTGAGCAGTAAAGAATGCGGAGTGAGTTGTGGTCCAGAATATGTTTCGCTTTGTTTAGAACTGAAATGCTTCTTGACAGTTTACTTTGTATATGTTTTATATGAGTCTTCCAGTTTATCTTATCATCTATTATCACCCCCAGAAACTTATTTTCATGTACCCTTTCAATATCTACCCCCTCGACTTGTAACTGAACCTGTATGTCTGTATTACAATAGCCAAATAACATGTATTTTGTTTTACTTAAGTTTAATGATAATTTGTTTCTGTCAAACCATATTTTCAATTTTCCCATTTCTATACTGATCCTCCTCAGTAACTCCTGCAAATCCCCCCCTGAACAAAAAATGCTTGTGTCATCTGCAAATAATACTAATTTTAATATTTGGAAACATTGACAATATCATTTATATAAATTAGAAACAGTTTTGGACCCAATACTGACCCCTGTGGGACGCCACAAGCATTGTCCAAGCATGATGATGTATATTCCCCCAACTTCACAAACTGTTTTCTGTTACTTAAGTAGCTTCTCACCCAGTGCAACACCAACCCCCTAATCCCATACTGTTCACGTTTATTGATTAATATGTCATGATTGATTGTATCAAAAGCCTTTTAAGGTCTATAAATATTCCAACTGAATGTAATTTGTGGTCTATGGCGTTTGTAATCTCCTCAACTGATTCTATTAATGCAAGTGATGTTGAACTATGTGCTCTGAATCCATATTGACTATCAGTAAGTAATTTATGTTTATTTATGAATTTGTCTAATCTATTATTGAATAACTTTTCTAATAATTTGGAAAATTGTGGAAGCAAAGAAACAGGTCTATAATTTGTGAATTGGTGTCTATCCCCAGTCTTATACAGCGGCACAACCTTAGCTATTTTCATTTGATTGGGAAATTTACCGGTTTGAAATGATAAGTTACAGATGTATGTTAATGGTTCTACAATCCATTCAATGACCTGTTTTACCACCACCATATCAATTTCATTTAAATCGGTAGATGTTTTATATTTACAATTATTCACAATGTCTATAATTTCATTTCCATCCACTGCTGTGAGGAACATTGAACAGGGATTTCTTTCTATAAGATTATTATCCCAATCCTCAGATTGGGAATCGGGAATTTTTTCTGCCAAGCTTGGTCCAATATTTACAAAAAAATGATTAAAACCGTTGACTACCTCATCCTTATTTTCCTTCTTGACATTATTATCAATGAAATACTGAGGGTAACTCTGTTTTTTGTTACCATTTTTGATAATGCTATTTAATATAGCCCATATTCCTTTAATATTGTTTTTGTTATTATATAATATGTTACTATAATATTCCTTCCTACATACCCGTATAATATTAGTTAATCTATTTTTGTATTTCTTATATCTATTTTCTGCCTCTTTAGTCTTTAGTTTTATGAATTCTCTATACAGTGTATTTTTCTTATTACATGCATTTCGTAACCCTTTCGTCATCCATGGTCGAGCTTGGATTTTTTGTTTTCTGTAGTCTTGTTTAATTGGACAATTTTTATCATATAATGATGTAAATATTTGTAAAAAAGTTTCATATGCACTATCAACATCACTTTCACTGTATACCTTTTCCCAGTTTTGCTCCTGTAAATCCTTCTTTAGTGTGTTCATGTTTTCCTCTGTCCGCACTCGCCTGTATTTTATTTTCTCCTCTGGCTGATTCCGCCGATGGTTTCTATTATAAACGATGAAAACTGGTAGATGATCACTAATGTCATTGATTAATAATCCACTCACAGTGTTATTCTCAATATCATTGCTGAATATATTATCAATTAAGGTAGCACTATGGGATGTAATTCTGCTTGGCCTGGTGATTTTTGGATATAAACTCATACTGTACATTATACTGATAAATTCATCTGTTATTTTATGCTTATTTGGATTGAGCAGATCAGTATTTAAGTCACCACAAATGAACACAGTTTTTTGATTAGTTTTTGAGAACATTTTTCCCATACAGTCAGTGAATGTTTCAATACTAGATCCTGGTGCTCTATATATACAGCTGACTAATACATTTTTGCTTTTTTCTTCACATATTTCAATAGTTATACATTCTAATAAGTTATCAATCACAGTTGTCATATTGTCTACTATTTTATAATCCATGTTCTTATCCACATACACAGCCACTCCTCCTCCACTCTTATTTTTTCTGTTTACACAATTAAATTCATATCCATCCAGTTCAAAATCCATTCCTTTATCTTCATTGATCCATGTTTCTGATATAGCAATTATGTTAAATATTTTTTTAAACTGACAAATATTCTTTAATGTTGTTAAAGTTTGCATATAGACTTCTGCTGTTGAAATGGATTATTGATAATTTGTTATCCGTTCTAATGATCCGATTAAACTGTTCATCTGTATAATAGCAACAACTGTCATTGATATTTGAGAAGAAATTATTGTCCGGGTCTATATCGTGCTCCAAGTCCAGTACATTGTGGTCTGTGTATTTAAATGTTCTCAGTTCTACTTTTCCATGATCAGCAATCTTTTGAGTTATATCCTTCTTGTCTCCAGATGTAGATGAATAGGTAGTAGATGAATAGGTTCCTCTGGTCTGTGTCATGGTGTTGTGATGTGTTTGTGTCCTCATACCTTATTGGTCATATTTGTCCAGATCCTCGCTTTAAGAAACACTATTGTTCATATTTGTCCAGCTCCTCGATGTTCCTTATTGCCATGACTTTTGCTTGTTCTGGTGATCCGTTCAGTTTGATGAATATTTTACAGTTTGAAGTCCATGTGTGCTGGATTTTTCCCTGTTTCTTCAAGAAGCGTGCTTTCCTGGCGATGTCGGCATTCCGTTTGGTGAGATGTTCATTGATGAATACGTTTGTCCCTTTCAGTTTTCTTCCTTGTTTTAACAGTGCTGTTTTGTGTTTTCTGTTGATGAATCTCATGATTACGGTTCGTTTATCACCGTCATTTCTCCGGGGCAGAGGGTGGCACGCTTCAATGTTATTTAAATCCATTTCTATACCTTTAGATAGGAGGAAATCAGCAACCTGTTTTTCCACAGAGCTGACCTCCTGTTCACTGGGATCCCCTCCGCTCTCATCTGTTACCGCCCGTGCGTAGGACCGTGGTTTGATATGAAGACCTGTGATGATGACGTCGTTAATTCTGGTGTACTGCTCCAATTCAGCCACTCTATTTTCCAGCTGCACCAGATGCCGGTCTTTCTCGGCATTCTGGAGCCGTAATGCCTTCACCTCCTCCACCAGATCCATGATTGATTTCTGTTGCTGCTTCACAACAGAAATCTCCTCTGATAGAAAGTCCAGAGATTTTTTAATATCGTCACCTTCCTCCGCTGTCAGAACCTTCTTAGGCCCCATGGTCGGCTTATGAGCAGCTTGTCGATCGCCGATGTTAACAGCCTGCGTTGTTTGGCCTCGGTGTTTCCGCGCTGATGGATCCGCGGTGGCTGCACGAGGCCTCGGGGAAGCGGCACTCGTGACGCGCGGCTCTAATGACGCAGCGCGCGGCCTCAGTGAATTCACCACGTTGGGCCTCGGACGTTGTTGCTGTCCAGTCGCGGGGCTAAGTTGCCGGTTGAGGTGGTATTCCCACTGTCCGGGTTGGCAAACACTGGCGTGGCAGATGGCAACTACAAACACCACCTCTGAAAACTCAGGTACAAACTTTTTGCAGCTCGCTCTGACGACACGCAGCTCTGACTGACCCAGTTTGTCCATGATCAAAGTTCCTAAAATCCAACTTTGTGAATATTTTGGCTCCATGCAGGGGCGTGAACACTGAATCCAAGAGAGGTAATGGGTATCGGTTGTGAACCGTAATATCATTCAGCCCTCTATAATCAATGCATGGACCGAGACCGCCGTCCTTCTTGCCCACAAAAAAGAAACCTGCACCTAACGGGGATGAAGAATTTCGGATTAGCCTGGCAGCTAAAGAGTCCTGGATGTAGGTCTCCATTGATTCGCGCTCAGGACGTGAGAGGTTGTACAGCCTGCTGGACGGATACTCAGCGCCTGGAATCAAATCAATGGCACAGTCAAACAGTCGATGTGGGGGCAGGATGAGAGCCAGATCCTTGCTGAAGATGTCAGCAAGGTCATGATACTCAACCGGCACCTCCGTAAGATTGGGGGGAACTCTGACCTCCTCCTTAACTTCATTGCCTGGTGGCACCGAGGATCTTAAACACTCCCGGTGGCAGGTTTCACTCCATTGAGCCACAACCCCAGATGGCCAATCGATCCGGGGATTGTGTTTAATCATCCATGGGTAGCCCAAAATAACCCTGGAGGTAGAAGGTGTTACATAAAACACAATCTCCTCCCTGTGCTTACCACAGACGACCAAGGTTAAAGGCCGTGTCTGATGTGTGATTTCTGGCAGTAGGGTGCCATCTAGTGCCCGCACCCTTAATGGTGAAGGAACGGCCACCAGAGGGAGCCCTACGGCCTTAGCCCACCTACTATCCAGTAGGTTCCTTTGCGATCCTGTGTCAATCAGTGCTGGAGCGGTAAGGGTTAAATCCCCACAGAGGATTGTGACTGGGAGTCGTGCGCATTTTCGTGGAACACCCGTGTGGTTTGTATGGCTCACTCTTAGCCCAGTCTCTAAGGGTGAGCATTGGAGTGTTAACCGCTTGGGGAAATTCTTCTGCACATGCTCACTCGAGTCGCAATAAAGACACTCTCCACTGGCCAGCCTCCTTTGTCTTTCCTTTATTTTGATTTTAGCCCTACTCATGTCCCTAGCATCGTCAGCAGGGGGAGCTGGTGCAGCACGGAGAGCCCTGGCTTTGGAGCGGGGACAGGACGGCGCTAACTCGGATCTAGATGGGAGAGGGACAGCGCGCACCCGGCCACGCCCTTCGTCTCACTTGAATTCCTCAAGCCGATTGTCTAAGCGGATAACCAGATCAATAAGCCCATCTAGATCCCACGGCTGATCCTTAGCCACCAGATGCTCCTTTAGGGCTGGAGACAGCCCGTTTACAAAGGTGGCACGGAGTGAGACTGAATCCCAACCGGACCTCACTGCTGCAACGCGGAAGTCGATTGCGTAATCAGCTGCACTCTGTCGTCCCTGTCTCATTGACAGCAGCATATTTGAAGCGGATTCGCCTCTGTTGGGATGATCAAACACCTGTCGAAACTCCCGTATGAACCCAGTGTAAGTTGAGAGGATCCATGAATCTTGTTCCCAGAGCGTCATAGCCCAGGCGCATGCCTTGCCCCGAAGCAAATTAATCACATAAGCCACCTCGCTGTGCTCCAACGCGTACATAACAGGCCGTTGTGAAAATACGAGCACGCACTGCATCAAGAAGTCCGCGCACGTTTCAACACAACCACCGTACGTTTCAGGGGGACTGATGTAAGTTTCAGGCGACAGGGGTGAGACCTCTGAACGACCACTGGATTTATTCTGTTCTGTGGCAGATCTACTGGAGGATGAGTGGCTGCAGCCGCGCCTGACACGCTCGCGTCTACCTGCGCGGTGAGAGCCTCCAACCTACAGCTGAGGTAAGCATTCTGCTCAGTTAATGAATCCGAACGAGCAGCCAGGTTAGAAAAAATGTGCTGCAGCTCACCCAGTGATCCTCCCGGTAGATTCTGCGCACTTTGCACTTCCATCGATCGGTCATCTGGTGGTAAATGCCCCTCGGAGTCCATGACGTGGCCGAGTTATCCTGTTGGGAAAGTGAATGCACGGACCCACGTTAGGGGCGTAAATGAGCGGTCAATAGGAATTCCAATAAATTACATTTTATTATGCAAAAGTGCAAACAGGGCTCCAAATATGCAAAGTCCAATTAAGTAAGAAATGGTGACACGTGGGCAGGCCCGAGGGTAGGAGACGCCTATCCAGAGAAGAGCCAGGACCCACGTAGTTCCACAGCCAGCCGGAGATCTGCAACACACCAGAACCACCAAGTCCTGGTACCCCAGGTGGCCACCGGTCAAGGCTGTCGGACCGGTACTGCTGGCAGGAGCAAAAACAGATTAGGTGAGTATTTGTACACCCAGCAAACAGTCAGCAAAAACTCAGTAATCCTCCTGAAGGAATAAATCCAAATACTCCCAGAGTGCAGAGGAAAACTGGAAAACGTGCAGTGTCAATTGTTATACTTAGCAAGTAAGAAGTGAGGAGTGGAGACGCCAAATCCTCCAAACTTCCCACAAACCCGGCTACAAGCTGCAAGTATATAAATCACAACTGCAAAGACTGTGCGTACGGCACAAAACGGCTGAGTATGTTTACCTGTGTGGTAAGCTGATAACTCGGCAGAGTTATGGTGTCTTTCCCAGGCTTTTATGGAGTGATGATGAGGTGATGGATGACAGCTGATGACAGCCTAACGGTGCGCATCTGGTGGTACCAAAAAAGGGCCAACAGGCCAGTACGCCCTCCAGAGGCCAAAAGGTGCCAGCATGGCAGGGCGCCATCTGGTGGTGGGCCAGCAGTACCTCCTCTTCAGTGGCCCACACAACACAGAGAGTGCAAACCTCCGCCAAAGCCATGGGGTCACTGACGCCATAACATCTACACGCCGTGGAATCATTGAACCTAAAAAAGTCTAACAATGATGTTGAATGAATGAATGAATGAATGAATGAAAACTGTTTATTTCGAACATTTGATACAACAACAATTACAAGATAGATCAGTAAAGACAACAACAAAAAGTTCCTACTGTGTACCCAACATGTCCGAAATGTTTGCTCAGTAGTAAAAGTTTCATCTGCTGTGACTGGATAGCATGTATCCTTAGCGCTTGGCATCACAGTTTATTGCAACTTGCTCCTTTCCCAGAAGCTACTATAATCTGAGCACTGATATTGATATTGCATGTGCTTATAGACAAAAACAAATAAGAGACAAAATTCAATTTATTATTCAACTAAACTGCAAATATATGAATTTTTTAACATTTATGAAACACTTCTCTAAACAAGGCCATAGGGTCACTGACCCTAAAGAGATTCCCTCCTTGGCACAGTGATCTATTTCTTTTTGTCTCTTTCTCTAAAATTGTATATAATAATCATTAGATTATTAATATATAAACAAAAATAAATTTAAGAAATATTACAATTTGAAAACAAATGCACCTGAACGTGATGACAGCTGCAACTGCTTAATGCTAACTTTTAACATTGAAAATGCCATAGACATGCTAACGCGTTAGTATCGGGATCCGGATCGTGATCCGGATCACCACTAAAATTTAATCACTTGTTCCTCTTGTCATTTACAACCACTCCACAAAATTTCATCAAAATCCGTTCAAAACGTTTTGAGTTATCCTGCTGACAAACAGACAGACAAACAAACAAACGCGACCGAAAACATAACCTCCTTGGCGGAGGTAATTAAAGCGTTCACTCAGATCAACTGTGCTAAAAAGCTAAGCTAACGTTAGCCGATCATTAAACCTTCACAGCAGTGCAGAAACGTCACGTTTTACTTTTATTTTATCCTCACCTCGATAAAGCTGCAGAACTAACCTCCGTTGGGCAAACTGGGACTTCACATATATCCACAAAGTGGGAGATTTCGGACTGAGTGGGTCTGCTCCATCCCCCCGGCTGCCTGGCTCGGTCTACCCAGGAATGATGCCTGAAGGCCGGCTTCTCCGTGCGGGTCGGCCCGCTGTCGCGTTTCGATCAATATCCCACCAAGTTGTCAGTCCTCCCTCGGTCGGCGTCACTCTGAAAAGTAGATGAAAAAAAGCTTCTCCCAGCAGGGTGATGGGAGAATCATTCTACTGCTGTTTTTTAAAGGTTTTTGTGGTTCAGGCGACCCAAATTCAAGATGGCGATTGCTGAACTTTTTTCAGGTTGTGGAAACAGCCAGAGTATGACGTGGCCACAATCTCTGCCCCCTTGCCGCTTCCGAAGTGACGCATCTGACGTCACGACGCGTTGGAAACGCACCGGCCTGGCGTTACGAAGCGTTAAAGCGTCACGCTGAAGCTTGCAGTGTGAAAGGCCCTTGACACTGCTTGAATAAATTGAGCTTGCCCTCTGCCGCACTGACAAGCGCAACCCTCAACCTATCAGATCGCTTGAACACAGACACAGCCCATATCCGTTTGTTTTAAAATTAATTACTTTAGTTAATTAATTTGGTTTATTTGTTAAATACGTGATATTATGGAATAACTAATATTTTGCTATATTTTCCAGTATTTCTTTTTCTTTCTTTTATATTTTTATTTTTTGATAACTCTAACATCTGAGGGATGACATGAGGGGGCGTCGCCCCCAAACACCCCCTCGTGGCGCCAGGTCCGCATGTTAGACTTAATGTCTGCAGAGAATCCAAGTGCTTCCTGAAAACCTTATGATACGGTTTATCCTCTAACCCTGTGAAATGCCACCCCACCTTATTTCTCTCCCAGAATTGCGGGAAATTACACCTGCTTTACCCGGAGTCTGAAAATAAGCCAAGTAAACTTGTGGGACAATTTTCCCATGATCATTGTTCCCACCATGTTAACCTGACAGGAAATGTCATTTCAGGCAAGCTAATTATTGCTAGAGCTGATATATGGTGATATTGTGGTGGCAGAACTCTTAAAGGATTGTTAGTTCCACACTGGTTTGGTATATGTGATTTGGCAACTTCTGTCTCTTACTACCACATTTAAATGCTCCATAGATCCACTGAAGAATTCCCCGGTATACATTGATGCTATAGGGGTTCCACGTGGAGTTCCAAATAAGTACAAACTTGTAGACAGGATAAATTACATACACTTCAATGTGTAAAGGTTGTCAAATTTTACTAGGGATGCTGTAGCAGCCATACGACAGCAGCCACATCCCTTATGGCATTCCAAAATAGGTTTGCTTTGGACATGCTCTTGGCAGAAAAGGGATGTGTTTGTGCCATGTTTGGACAAGATTGTTGTACCTTCATAGGATGCATTGATAAAGCAGTAGGTGGACCTAAGCCCCCAGCATATATGCTTTTATCTAAATCCACAAGTATAACCACACTGAATGAAGGAGAATCAGACTTGTTCTCATTTCATCATTATATGGATGATTCAGAAACTGGGGAGAATGACATATACATGTAAACATTATGTTTGCCTTGATGAAAATGTTTACTGAAACTGTGCTCTTACTCCTGTGACCAGAAATGTCAGTGTTCTACAAAAATGTAACCATCTGAAGAATGTAACACTGTCTTCAACTTGCAAAAGTGTGACGATGCAGATGCCATGTTATACTATACTAACTCACCGGCAATATCACCCAAGTAATCCAGAGCCATACCGTTTTAACTTATGGTTAAAATTTTAACAAAAATTTCGGACGTTATTTAAATTAATGTCACTTCTGAAGTTTTAAAAACTCAAAACATCAGCTATATATTTTAGTTTTAAAGTATTGCACTAATTTTGAGAGTTTTAGTACAGACATGCTGTGTCCAGGTGCATTATGGGTAATCTCAGTACAGTCATGACAGGAGAAATGCATTTGAGATGCTCTGATGAGGCTCCACACGGACAACAGCATTAAACTCTGTATATTGTGCCTAAAACCATTGTGAGAATATTTTCTCTGGGTTTATAGACGTTATTGTGTTTGTTTTATGTAAAAATGCCAGAAGAAGCTCAGGTTGCTTCTCCAAACAGATTACACGTAGCACACATATAATTTGGAATATTTGTTTTGGCAAGTTTTCACGGTCTCTACTGCCTTCTACTGGCCAGTAGTGTTCATGGCAGTATTCGCCCTAAGTATTGAGATATCCCATAATCCTTTGCACAACTGAGAGTTGTTGCAGCCTCTTGCAGCAGCTAAAGAAATACCTAAAAATGTACATTTTGGTGGTATAATGTTCATTTGCAATTGTTGTTGTGGATTCTGTTGTTTAAACAGTAGAACTCTCTGGCGCAAAAACCCCCCAAACAACAACAACAACTGGAATGCAAAGGATTATGGGTCTCAGCGTCTGGGTGCCAGTAGATGGCACTGTTCTATGCATTTTGACCCCGGTTATATCAGACAGTTGAAAAATCACAGCTTTTGGCTTTTGCAAATGGCTTTTTTTTAACATATAAATAAAATGGCATATTTTACAAAAGCACATTTATATGTAAATACCAACACACATGTCACGTCACATTAATGTGTTGGTTTTTATATAGAATAAATGAGTCAACCAATCAGTGTTATTCGAGGCTCATTTACCCATAACCCCCTTTGGCATCTGTCTGTGTTTGTTACAAAACTTTAGTGCATTATTTAAAATTAAAAGATATGTGTTATATTTTAACTTGACTTGAATTGACATTAAAGGAGTTATTTTTGTAAAGCGGCTTTTTTGTGTGTAGAGTTGAGCTTAGTTCCTCTCAATGTTTCACTGCTGCAAAATATGTAGTAAACAGGAGCTTCCAGCAGGAGGCAGGGTGCACAAAGACAGAAGTTGTTGCAAGTGTACTGGAAACAATACTGAAAGTTATCGGTTAGCTGTAGCTTCCGATAAATTTTTGGGTCATTTATCGGTTTAGCTTTACGAAAGGCAACTTCTCAGTTAGCTGATTAGCTGTTATCGAAGCTAACTTTTTAGTTAGGTGTGCCCACCACCAGGCTCGGACTGATAATCTGTGATTTTGGGCATTTGCCCGGTGGGCCGCTGCACATTTAGACCTGCGTGGGCCGGTCGTCCCATATTTATAGAGATTAATATACAGTGTTCTCGAACCGCGCGCTGCAGTCAACACGAGGAAAGTCCATGATCAGTGAAGCTACAGCATTTAATCGGCGCAGCTGCAAAACCACTTCCTGAATTGTATCAAAATAAAAGTTCTGTAGTGTTTCATACACGGCGCAGTCTTATTCTAGATTTCAATTTTGTTTCCGTTTGATCACACAATGGAGACTTACATCGAGCACAATGACTGGTATGACCAACAGCCAATGACAATTGGAGAAGCATACAGGGTGGCCAATCAGATTGCAAGAAGAGCAGGCGGCTGCTCACGCCCCTGTGAATGGACTGACTCCTCGGCGCCTGGACTTCTCTCCGCTCTCCTACTGATTACAAGGTTGGGATTGTTTCTTTTATCCTAATTAACTGTGCTTTACTTTTGTTAATCTTTAAATGCAACAGCTACGGACGTCAGCTCCTTAATTTGCTGCTGTGTGAATCCTAGCAGTGGTTACACATTACCTCTCTCTCTCTCTCTCTCTCTCTCTCTCTCTCTCATTCACACACACACTTTGGAGACACAAAAACTTTTTTCCGCTTGTGTGCTGCTTTTGCTTCCGTTTTGTCAGACCCGGCGCCACAAAAAAAAAATATTAAGGGGGCGATGAGTTTATCATCACCCCCCCCCCCCAAAAAAAGTGCGCACCGGAGGAGACGTGCGCTCCTGTAAAGCTCGTGTATTTACGCTGCACCGTTGTAAGAGACTGACTAAGAGTGAAGAGTGATGGCAGTATTTTTTTTAATGATTATTTGAACGTATAGACCCTCGGTCAAGTGATCTCCTGCATTCCACACAGAGCCGGTGTTCTGTCGAGATGAGGTGCGCCAACTTTCGACACTCTGAGCTGTGACGTACCTTCGCATTGTCCAATAGGAACGACACGTCGGGCCAAAACACGGAAGACTCATGGCAGAAACCACTGATCTCTACAAAATGGATTGGACCAATCCGATTGGTGCAGAAACCACTGATCTGTACAAAACATTAACGTGTGACAGGACTGCTCATTTATAGATCAGTTTTCTGAAGAAAAATCATTGGAAATGTTTTTTTGTTGTTGTTACCTTAAAATTTCTGATTACTGTTAAAAAAGTTTAGAACACTTGTAATTAAAATAGGTAAGTAAATCAATAAATGGTTCTTTAGAATCCTTTCATCTGTATTAAAACCACCTGTTATTTCGGATTTCTGTGACATAAACCTCATGATGTTTTATATATATGTCATTTAAACTTGTAATTTTGTCAAAATATGTAATTGCCTTTAATGTTATCAGGACGCCCCCTCATGGCGCCGGGAACGCGTTTTGTACTATGATCAAGGTGAAATGACAGTGAAAGTGTGTGTTTAGGTGTGTGTTCATGGTGTTTAGGTGTATAGTATTTGTTCATTGGGGGTTCGATATGGACGGGTGGGTGTGCGTGTTTGGGGGTGGATTCGTCGGGCCAATAGTGGGCTGGTCCAGAGGAAAAAATGCCAGGGCCGAAATTTGTTCCCAGTCCGACCCTGCCCACCACTGATCAAAGGGAGGAATTGTGTAATAAAAAAATGATACATATTGCTTTTCTGTTAACTCAGTGTTCTGTTTACTTGTAATCTTTCTGTTAACTCAATGTTCTGTTTGACCACTGTAACGTCATGCTCATTGTGAAAGGCATCTCATAAGACATTCTTTTAGTTTCGTAGCACATCTGATAAAACCATCCCTTGAGCCTTATCACACAAATGACTTTTGAGTGACATTGCAAACAGCTCTGATAAATCACAATGCAAGAAAAGACACAGTCTTAAATAAAGACAAGTTTCACAGTAAGACATTGTTTACAACCTCCAAGTGACCTCTTATCCACACCATGATGAACAAGACATTCTCTTAGGTGAAAGGGACTCTTTCATCATCACAGCCTTGTGAACCACAAACACTGGGACAAAATCCATCATTCTTGTAGACAGGACAGTCATTCAGCCTTTAGTTGGGACTTTGTTTTAACAACCTGTTTCTTTTTTATTAACTCTGTGTTTATGATTGACAGATGCATTCTTTAGACACTGTATGTGTAACTGCCCACACGGCCCCCTGCCCTGACATATGGATTAAAGCAGAGCACCCTGGTTGACACATTGTTCGAAGCTTCATATTAAAGAGCCTGTTATTTGACAAACGGCCAATGTCTTTACGCTTTCTTTCCACAGACAGCTTGAAAATCCTTCCAACTCCAGAATGGTTAGCTTCCAGGTTGGACATGCGAGGGGCAATTGAGAAGTTCTGAGCCTGACTCAAAAAAGTAGGGCGTGGTTCTCCATCATTTGCATTTCAAGAAATCAACATTTCTCAAAAACGTGGAAATTTTGCCTCATTGGGTGCAATGTTGAGAAATGTTGGTTTCTCAGAATACAAAAGATGGAGAACCACACTCTACTTTTTCTGGGTCAGGCTGAAAACGTCTCAACCACCCCTCGTACATTCTCGTGCAAAGGTATCAAACACATTTCTGTTTTCATTCTTAACCCGCATTTAAATTTTGTTTGAATCTTTGTACATTTGACATTGGCAGACTTGAACAAAATGGTCAAACTGTATGTTCATTCAAATTTGTGGCTGTACTAAAACTGCTGCATCATAATGTACATGCACAAGCACATGCACATTAACCCTAAGAGACAAACTGTGTGAATGAATCATTGTAAAAACATTTGTGTACACAGAGAATGTTGTGAACTCTCTCAATCAGCTGTGAGCCCTGTTCCCATTGGCTGGTTCAGATGCAGTGGTGGGGGTGAGACATTTCTGAGCATCATAAAAATGAGCAAACGCCTCTTACAAAGGCTTATGCACACATGCGCACACACACACACACACATGCACATACACTTTTACCACACACCTGCTTGTTTGTAGACGCTGAACCTAATTCACTGAACATCGCTGCAACAGCACCGGCTTCAAAACGTGAGTACACACACATGCACGTCTAATCCCTCTGAGATAAAGACAAGGATAAGACACAGACATGCAGAGGAGATATGATGGACACTTGTTCCATGATCAGACAGTGAGAGAAATAAATTACAGGAAGATGACAGTCTAAGGACCACATTGGAAATACGTGCTGGTTTCTTTATTGTGTTATCCTTTTTATTATCATGTCATTGTGTATCTATTTCATACGACGACATTTTAATAGTCAATCAAAGTACAGCCTTTAATTTATAGGTGCAGCAGATTTATTCTGCAAAGTAAAGTTTTTTTCCTGTTCTTTTTGTAGCTGAAGAAAGAACTAACAAATGTCACTGATATGTTCTTTATATACACTGTTTCTTGATGAATGTCAGGGAAATATTGTGACTATGAAAGGGTACTTTGGCACACTGTTATCACACATTGATTTTATCAGGCACCAGGCACACACGCACGCACGCACAACTATAACTGTCTGTGCCAAACAGGGAGGTTTGAGTATCTCAGATTTAATGTGATAAAATTTCCCTGTTCAACATGTCTCCTGAATTTAGGTGAGACCAGGGATGCATGCTTTTTGTTTTCAAAATAATTAATTAATTTTTTGTTAAAAATTACATCTATTTATTCTTTGTTCATTTTGGCACATGATGACCCGAGGTGACCTGTAGAAATGAAATGCTTAAATGTCATTTGAGATCACACTGGGTTGGATATCACACTGCAGATGTTTACTGTGTTAATCATTATCTTTTTATATGAGTGTTTTTTTATTTACTAAAATTGCCGTGATTAATTGATGTAGCCTACCCGTTAGCTACGCAACTGTTCGTGAAGGTATTTGCCTCTGACTTTACCCAACAGTAAGTATCTTCAATATTAACCAAAGACACCAGAGGGACAATGCATAACCTAAAACATGTTTCTTGGACTATAGTGATACCATTACAGTCTGGGATTTGAACCAAGGATCCTCTGGTCCTACGTCCAGTGCTTTAACTACATGCAGTAACTTCAAATAAAATCGTGTGAACTCTTGTGGCATGTGGAAATTTTAATTTCCTGATGTTGAATTGGGGCCAGAGGACTTTTGTGTGTGTCTTTAAAACCCCATTACAATCAGAGTACTTACTACAATACTTATAACCCCGTCACACATAGCTGGAATCATGCAGAGTGCCGTCGGAGTTATGAATCGGCGTACATCCGAAAAGTGTCAGATTTCAGTTCCAAAATGTTCTGACAGTCATCTGTGGAAGTTGACACAGTTGGTTAAAATCGGCCAGCGGCCCTAACTCTGACGCATATGTTCATAATTCCAGTGGTGGGCACACTTCGGATAATCCGATAACAGATAATTATCGAAGATAATGTTTTCATTATCGGATTATCTTTTTAGATAAATTTAAAAACCATCATTATTAATTATCTTCAGATGAATTACCGTCCGATAACTTTTAGACCGATAATATACTAAACTAAGATGAACAGTGAAAAACATTTTTAAAACTGTTAAAGCTGTTGAGACCTACCTGTTAAAAGTTTCCTAATAAGCATGTTGTTCTACCCTCTGCAAACAGAAACCACTCTGTCATCTGTAAACAAAGGAAAACTGGTGAACAAAAAAAATGTCACCAAGTCATCCAGAGGCATACATGTATAACTTATGGTTCAAATTTTAACCACTCATTTTAGACAAGTTATTTAAAATTATTGTCATGTCTGAAGTTTATAAAGTGAAAATATCAGATATATTTTTCATTTTAAAGTAATGTGCTAATTTTTAAGGTTTTGTGAGCACATGCTGTGCCAGGCAGCAATGCATTATGGGTAGCATAAGGTAATCTCAGATGTTCACGACAGGACAAATGCATTTCAGACACTCTGTTCAGGGTCCACAGATAACAGCATTAAACTCTAGTGCCAAAAACTCTCGTGAATATATTCTCTGGGTTTATAGACGTTAGTGTATTTGGTCCATGTATCGGTCCACACGAACGAGGTTAGCGCCATGTTTTTAGTTTTTGTGGAAGTGACGACAAGAGAATAAGACTCCTGATTGGATAGAATTTTAATCAGTACCGCCACCCAAAGGTTTGGCAGACTAATTACAACACATTTATACGGTTCGATGTGGATGGATTTTTTTTTTTTTTAAACGACGTAGTGTGGATGAAGTTTTTTCCCCAAACTGAAAGGGTAAGATATTCGGTTTTACAAATACCCGACAACGTGTGTACATGGCCTTATGTCTGTGAAAGACACTATATAAATAAATTTACTTAAGTGCATTGAGTGCACGTTTTACAACATCATAAAAGTTTTAAAACATGCAATTGCAATGATACTTCCAGGGCTCTGTAAAAATGCCTGTTTTTACAAATAAAAATGGAATATTTTACAAAAGCACATTTATCTTTAAACCAACACACGACACACGTCACATTAACGTGTTGGTTTACATAATGGATTACTGAACCAATCACTGTTTAGCACTTTTACCCAGAATGCTTTGCGGTCTGTGTTTGTTACAAAACCTCAGAATTAGTGCCTTCTTCAACATTAAAAGATATATGTTATATTTTAACTTTGTACATATGACAGAATTGACATTATTGGAGTTATTCGATCAGTATTTTCAAAAAACCATAAGTTAGTATGACTTTATTTTTCAAGACCTCTGCCTGACCGGCGTGTTGAAATTGATAGGGAGTTGGCCTTATGGCTGGTCTCAATGTGCCTCTGTGGTGAGAGTGCTGTTATAAACAAGAACTTCCAACAGGGGCAGAATGTTGAAAGAAAAATAATTATGATTAGTAAAAAGTTGATTCCGTGGGTGCTCTCAGGATTTGTCTGTGCTGCTTCCTGCAGGAAGCAGCATGGTCAAACATTCTTGCTTATTCTTTAGGTCTTTCACCGATTTTGATGCTTTCAAAACCGATCGTGTTAAAAATTAATTTCAGCTCTTTAGTAACTGCAAATGTCCCATAGACAACACCGGAATTTATCGGTTATCGATTATCTATTATTATATTATTATCTGTAACTTCCGATACATTTTTGGGTGGTTTATCTTTATCAAAGATAACTTTTAAGTTATCTTATTATCTGTTATCGAAGTTAATTTTTTGGTTATCTGTGCCCACCACTGCATAATTCTGCGGGGGCCATCAAAATGGGACACCTATCTGACGGGAGTTCATGTGTTATCTGAGGATCTAACTGCAATTTACATATTCTGATGGTGGCAAAACAGGATCCAAAATGATTTGAGCACATACGTACGAGGGAACTTTGAGGTGGATCTGGCATGGTATGCCTGCCAGTATGACCTGCAGTGCCACGTATAATAATGCCCACCCAGAGCGCAAAGGAATTGTTGAACTGTATGTGGCACACTTCATCACAATAATAATTATGAATTATTATCATGTACAGTGCACAGTGCTATCAAACCGAAAGCTCCTTGCGCTACTACATGAACACCACCACAAATCTGAACAGGCTGTTATAATCCACAATGGAAATGGCTATTCGCAAGGCCGCTGTGCGAATAACTCTCATTCCACTCTGGAACTACTAGAACATAAAAAGAAAGAGCACCTCCTGAAACATAGGATTAAACTGTTTAATTTTTAAAATCAGCCACTTACGGGTAGTTGCGTATCTACTGTCAGTGGCGTATGCTTGCATGTAAAAATATTAATGATAATAATAATAATCTTTATTTTATTGAGGGTTTCCAGATAAGATTAGAATGTAGATTGACAACAACCAGTTTAATTTATACTAATCTTAAACCTGGCCCTCATTTTGTGATGAAGGAGGGTATATACACAATATGAAATGGATAATTACGTATTAAAATTAAACATGCAATTTACAATAAGATATGCACAATATACCTACAGTCTTAATATAAATATACATATAAAAGTATGGTAGTTGCAGTATATAAGATTAAACATTTTATTCTAAAATTGACATAATAAAACTTCAGGTAGACATGTAAAACTGATAGGTTTTTGTTGTAAAATCTTTGAGTCTTAGCAGTTCTAATATTGACAGGAAGATAACTGTATAATACAGCAGTATATGGTAAAGTTTCTCGTGTCAGAGTATCAAAAGACAGTGTAGGCCTATTCTTAGCCCTTTCTTACAGGATGTATGATATTTAAATCATTTTTACACCAATGTAATCCTTAGGGATATAGTAAGTCCTCTTTTAAATATCATTTTGTGATGCAGACTGTAGACTAGATCTAGAAGTGTGAGACATTTTCGCTTTAATGCTTCGCCACGCTCTTTACATTGTATGAAGAAATCAATTAGTGTACTGTAAAGAAGACATCTTCAGCTTCAAAATAAAAAAATCATCAAAATCAGACAAATATTAAAGGAGTTATGACATCTTAAATGCAGTATGTTTGTTTATACAAGTAGTTCCAAGTTTTGCCACTAGAGCCTTGCAAATGAGAGTTATGGACACGGCCGCCATGCAAATAGGGTCGGCCATCCTCAATACACCTTACAGTAAAGATATTTGTCCATTTCTTCCCATGGGCGACATAAATAATGTGAACTATTGTCTCCATCATAACACAGGCAGCTGCGCCTCTCCATGCTGCGCAGTAACACGTCACTGCACTCGCCAGGTTCGAAGCTGAACAGATCTCACATTGTAATAAATGTTCACCTTCTAACTCTGGAGGAGATCACATGGAGCTTAATTATGCCAGGCCGTTACACCATTAATAAACATGCATCATATCTCCAACAGCGGTCCAGGATGTTTCACAGCGCCCACATGAACATGAAGCGAGGACAACAGCTGGGACAGAATCCTCTCACTCAAAAGAAAAAAATTAATTTCATGTGATAATACAACAATTGCAGTGTTCAGAGTTGTGCTGTGCTGCTAAAGTCAGCAAAAAAGAAAAAATAAACAAATTTATGTGCTGTTTACAAAATCTTAACGGCTTGACTCCCGCCTGTTTGTGCAAGTTTGTCTACTATCGTGGCTTTGTAAGGTCTACGAGAATAGCTTCCATACATGATTGTGTTTTACCCCTTCGCTATTCAGCATTTGGGCAGGCAGCCTTTTCTGTTAAAGCTGTTACACAATGGAATGCTATTCCAGACAATATAAAAAATTGCAGCTCATTTTGTGATTTTAAAGTTAATATAAAAAAATATTTAAAGAATTCACAACAATGCACCCACTAATAAGTTAGTGTTTTTTTCCCCCCCATAAGGAGTGTGTGTGACTGGGGGCAGTGTTGTGTGCTGTGCATGCTACTACACCCTATGATTATGTATATGTTTGAGTGTTACGAGGGGCATTCTATTTACAATACGTAGTGTCGCTACATGTTTTTATTTGTTAAGTGATGTTTAACATCTTGGTTGTATTTATTTGTGATATTTGATGATTTTATATGTGTCATATTTATTCGTGATCAGGGACTGCAGATGTAAATTAGCCTAAGGCTAACTCTGGTGCAATGCATCAAATGGTGACATTTATGTTTTAATTGCACATGGTCCCTTTCAAATAAACTGAAATTGTCAACAAAAAGCACAACCTGTTTATTTGATCCTATACCAACAAAACTGTTTAAGGACCTGTGGCCCACTCTTGGGCCAATTGTGCTGTAAATTATTAATCTTTCTTTAACTTCTGGATCTGTTCCTAAACGTTTCAAATCTGCAGTGAATAACCATTACTTAAGAAACCTAATCTTGACCCTAGTGTATTGAAAAACTATCGGCCGATATCAAATCTATCATTTTGCTCTAAAATTCTGGAAAAAGTGGTGTCACGACAGCTCGTAGACTATCTTACTGATAATAATCTCTTTGAGCCACTGCAGTCTGCTTTTAGAAAATATCATTCCACAGCAACGGCTCTCACTAAAGTGGTGAATGATCTTCTGCTTACAATGGACTCGGACACCACTACTGTTCTGCTGCTGTTAGACCTCAGTGCTGCATTTGATACAGTGGATCATCATATTCTACTTGATACGCTGGAAAATCATTTTGGGATTACTGGGAGTGCCCTTGCATGGCTGACGTCATACTTGACCAGTCGTTCTCACTACCTCTAACCTTAGTGACATGAAATTTGGGGTTCCGCAGGGGTCTGTCTCCTGCTTTCTCCCTTTATATAGCACCCCTTGGGCACATATTGCGGCGTTTTGGGATTACCTTTCATTGCTATGCAGATGATACTCAGTTATATATGCCGATAATTGCTGGTAATCTCGTTCACATAAAATCCTTAGAAGATTGCCTTGCAGTAGTGAGAGCTTGGATGTCTAGAAACTTCCTAGTTTTAAACTCTGATAAGACTGAAATGATGGTTGTTGGTCCAGTGAGACATCGGCATCAATTTGACCAGTTAACACTCAGCCTAGGCTCGTGTGTCATACATCACACTGACAAAGTGAGGAACCTTGGGGTAATTTTTGATCCTTCGTTGTCCTTTGGCCTCCATATTAGAAATATTACTAGGACTGCTTTCTTCCACCTGTGAAATATAGCGAAGATTCGTCCCATCCTGTCTATGGCTGATGCTGAGACCCTGATCCATGCATTCATCTCTTCTAGATTGGACTACTGCAATGTTCTATTTTCTGGTTTATCACAGTCTAGCATTAGGGGTCTCCAATTGGTTCAAAATGCTGCAGCCAGACTTTTGACACGAAGCAGAAAGTTCGACCACATTACACCCATTTTGACGTCTCTTCACTGGCTTCCTGTCCCAGTGAGATCAGACTTTAAGGTTCTGCTACTAACCTATAAAATTATTCATGGATTGGCACCTCCCTACCTAGCTGACCTAATTAAACGTACGTACCGGCCCGGGCTTTACGTTCTCAGGGTGCAGGACTACTTTGTGTCCCTAGGGTGAATAAGAAGTCTGCGGGTCACAAAGCTTTCTCTTATCCTGCCCCTGTTCTGTGGAATGATCTCCCTGCATCAATAAAACAGTCAGATTCTGTGGAGACTTTCAAGTCCAGACTTAAGACGCACTTATTTTCCCGTTCATATGGCTAGCATACTGGTACAGTTTTGTTTTACGCTTTTTACTCTTTTAATTCATGTTATTAGTAATTGGAGCGGGCCGCGGCCTCAACTTCACCTAAATTCTGGGTCTTTTAGTGAAGCTTAGGGCTAGCGGCCGGTGATCACCTTAGTATTTCTTCTGTTTTTCTTGTTGATTAATGCTGGCAAATTATGCAGTATTTTTTTTGTCTTTCTGATGCCTGATTCTGTTTTTTCTCTCTGTTTAAGGTGCAGCTCCATCCAGAGATGGGAGTTGTATTCGTGTTGGCGATCCTCCTGTCCTGTGCACCAACAGCAATTCTTGTATATACGTCTATGAAGTGTTCTGTGAATTATTTCTGTTATTTATGTTTGTAGTATGGCCCAAGCAGAGCGTCACCCCTTTGAGTCTGGTCTGCTTGAGGTTTCTTCCTCAGAGGGAGTTCTTCCTTACCACTGTTGCTCTGGGGGTTGGTAAGGTTAGACTTTACTTGTGTGAAGTGCTTTGAGACAACTCTGTTGTGATTTGGCGCTATATAAAGGAAAATAAATAAATTGAAATTGAATTGCGTCAGTTTGTTTGTTGTTTGTTGGTTGCTTGGTTTGTTCGCAGGATTACTCAAAAAATCCTCAATGGATTTCAATGAAATTTTTTACCAGGGGTGGATCTAGGCCTAACTTAGAAGTCATTAAATTTTGGTAATGATCCGGAACACGAGCCGGATCCAGTAATTTTTTAAGGATTCTTTATCATTGCAGGATATGGCCAATTTCAACATTTTTGCATCTACCTTCAAGAAGATGGGTCACAAAGGCTGAACAAAAATTAAGTTACGACACAACAATAATTTAGCATTTGTTTCTCCTTATTGAATAAACTTATTAGAAAAAAAAAACTTGTGTAGTTCATGCAGTTTTCCTTTATAAATACATTTGCTGAAGATCTAAGGGTTTAACCACTGAATCTGAAACATGACGGTAGATGCGTGAAACGATGTGGAATAAGTCTCTTTGCCAAAGGGGTATTCCATGTGACGTCAGTGACCTTATGGCCTTGGCGGAGGTTTGCACTCTCCGAGTCCTTCTAGTTTGTAACTTGATTTGCTGACTTGTATTTGATGTTTCATTTGTTTTAAATGGATGTTTATATTTGATCTTTATATTATTGTGTTTTAGATGTTTTACTATGACGAGCAATGAAATATTTTGCCTGAAAGTGCTTGAAAATATAACGAGCATTGCGCTCATAGAGTGCAAACCTTCCCCATCACTAGTTTCCAGTTCCACAATTTTTTTTACCTTGCAAGAAATTTTCAAGGTCAAAGTTCTGTTAGCAGTGGCTTTTCAAAAGCTAAATTAGATGTGATCAAATGTCCACAAAATGAAAATTTGTTCAATGTTAAAGGATGAGGATTTTCCAAGCTTTTTTCTGATTTTAACCTTTGACTTATGACCTTGAATTCAATCAGTTCTTGCCTATCAGAATATGAATCTGTAAAAATTATGGGTTCCATCCAGGCAATTCACAAACAAACAAACAGAGGCGAAAACATAACCTCTGCCCAACTTTGTTGCCGGAGGTAAAAATGATTATTATTATTATTATTATTATTATTAATACTGTCAGCAACTCTTACCTTGGCATTAGTTGCTATTATTTTCTTGTTGTTGTTATAGAGTATGTTCCTTGGGTTAGTTTTATCTTGGTGGACCACAGCATGAGGGCCCCATGTGACTTTGGACCCCTGGACTTCAACCTGTGCATGCCCCATGCATTGATCCAATTCTGGTCCTTGTTATTGATTGATTTGGAATAAGTAAACTATAGCTGCAATTTAGCAATTTTTTTTATCCTGTTGCCGAATCTCAGTTTTAGACATTTTAGGGATACATGTTTATACCTTTTCAAGATGCTATTTGTCACATTTCTTATGAAGTGCGACACTGGTTTCCTTTGAATGAACTTGTCACAGAACCAGCCTTCTTTTGGTTATTGGGTTAAAGTGGAAAATGTTGATTTAGCACTAAAGTCAGTACTGTTTCCAGAATATAACAATTCTCTCTCTATCTTTAAAGCCAGTCTCAAAATGCACCTTTTTAAAAGTTGCTCTGTCTAACCTGCAAATAATGGTTGGTTTCAGTGGGAATTGTTGATGTTCTTCACTTTTTATTGTTTTTGTTTACTATTTGTAAGGTGTTATTGACTGTCTTGAAAGACGTGTACAAAAAAGTGTATTCTTATTATCTTTAATTCAACTTAAATGTTAAACCAGTCACTAGTGAATAAAGCAATTAAAATTTTTTTTCATATCCATTGTGAGGGTCCATATGGTGCATTTTCTAAATTGACAATATTAATATAGAAAATACACCAAGTCAAATAAAACCCATTAATGACCAACTCTTTAATGTGTGCTGTAGTGGGACGATGGACACCGCAGAGTTTCGGCGCTTGGGGAAGCTGATGGTGGACTATGTGGTGGACTACCTGGAAAACATAGAAGAGCGACAGGTGTACCCGGATGTGGAACCGGGTTATCTTCATCACTTAATTCCCACTGAGGCCCCCCAGGAACCAGAGTCATATGAGGAGATTATGAAAGACGTGGAGAGGGTCATAATGCCTGGGGTAAGAACACATGAATTTGCACTGAGAGAAGGTTGGAACAAATTTGACATGTTAATAATTTTTAAGATTAAATGGGATTGAATGTGTCTCACATATAGGGCACCAGAAAGTGTAAGAAAATTTAATATTTAATAAAGTGCCTTACTCATGGGCACCAGTAACACATGTAGCAATTTAACTGTTAATTGTATTTATTAATATTAACAATGGATATTTAATATAGGATATGTCTTGCATGGAAGCACCTGAATCGGTCATGCATAAATAGCATTAATATTGTTAATTTTGGAAATCACCTACGTGCTCACAATAAAATTACATAACAAATATAATTTCAGACCATATTTAACTACATATGAAATTTAATTAAACCTCGAAAAGGGAGCACCACCTGTTGAGATGTACAGGAACGTTATTAATATTTAGATTAATCAGTCTCTGATCTGAAAGTCATCAGTTCCCGATACGATTGGTCACAACTCTGTTTCAACTGAACACAGTAAAACCACTGGCATAATATTTACAAACTTATTTACATATATACAGGTATAAACAGGTGTCTAATATTTTGAGAATATGAATGATGATTCATTGTTTTATTATAGCGACAATCTGTTAAACATGAGACATTAAAAGATAAACTTTGTTCTTTCACTGCTTTAAGAATTTAAAATGGACTAAATCTGATTGGAATGTAGTGATGAATTTGGGTTCACAAATTATTATTATTCTTAACAAAATTACCACAGAATTTGTCTATACCCACTTTGCATTAATTGACAAGTCCTGAGGAACACCTGGTTGGTTCACTTAGCTATAGGTCAGATTTCTTGATGGGCCTTTGCAGCGTAGTTTGCCTGTTAACCATGTTAAACTACTGGTTTTCAAAAAAAAGACTACAGGCATTGATCCAGCTTGGTTTTCCGGCAGGACCGCCCAATGGTTCTGTGGGTCTGTCAGTTGGTTCCAATTGGCCCAAGGATGAAGGTTTAGGTGTTTTTTCCTCTGATGGCTTCCAAAAACTTGTATAAGACCAAATTAACGTCTTTGTAAAAATTTAGAAAAAGTTCACGACTTGCGAGTGAGAGCTCTAAAGTTACAGAATAAAGATCAACATTTTTGTTCATATTCATGTCATTTCATTCATTGCCTGCTGACAAACATTTATCATGAACAAAAAGGAACAGAAGGAAGATAAATCTTGTATGCTCTGTTCCTTGTAACAAAAATAAATAAAAAAATCAATCCATTTGTTACTTCGATTCCAGCCCCAATGCCGTTTCCTTATCAAGTCACTAAACATCAAATATACATCATTAACAATAACATGAGTGTCTTACATTTCAACAGTTACATTCACTTTTCTTCTAACTTACTATATTCTCTCATAATTTTATCCTTATACATTTTTTTGAATCCACAAACATTTGTACAACATTTAATGTCTTCATTTGGTGCATTACAAAGTTTAACTGCATAAACAGAGAGACACTTCTGTTTCATCATTGTCCGTGCAAACATAGTCCAAAAAATCTATTTTTTCTATGGCAAGCAATCTATGTAACAAGACTAAATAAATTTTGGACATCATCTGGCAAAGTTCTTTGCTTAGCCTTCCATAAGTCGGAAAGAAATGGGAAAAAAATCTTTTTGCTAAATTCGCTGTTAATCTGAAAAAACTCAGCTCCGAAGTTGTTTCCTTACACACTTGACTTGAGCCTGAAAAGCTTCAAGAGTGGTGCGTTACCATCAAAGTTACAAAGCACTGAACAAAAGAACAAAGAAGCCACGTGATGGAACTTTAGAAAGTCCAAAAACAAAGGAGGAAGGCCACTTGTGGCCTGCACAATAGAAAATGCAGAGAGCAGGAAGAGGGGAGAGATGCAAGAGCCAAAATGGCTTTGTTCTGGACCATTTAAATGGGCTGTTACATTGATAAGCTCCAACCATTTGGGGCTTTTTACTTCTGCCCATAAAGTTAGGAAAAACACATCAGATATCTCATTTTCTTAAGTGAATATAAGATTGCTAAGTTTCCTAAATATCTCTTCAGAAAGAACTTGATCACAGGAATAAAACATTTCACCATGACAGTTCATTAATAATTCAAGAAATAATATTTGACATACATCAACAGTTAAAACGTTACCTGAAAGAAAACATGTCATCAGTTTAGATAGGAATATACAATTTGTCTTTTGATTAAATATACAACACAAAAAAAATTACAACTTTTCTACTTGGGATAACAGTGTTATTTGTACAATGAACTATGTCTGTGTTCTTTCCACCCTGGGCCTCCTGGAGGAGCTCTGGTTCTGCTCCAATATCGGTCCTTTTATGACAATCCGTGGCACCTAGTGGGAGACAATTCTGGGTTTATTGGTCTGTTATTTTGTATGAGGAGACCATTCTGGCCTGGAATATCTCTGGTTTTGATGTGTTTATATGAACTGTCCCATCATTCACGCTGAATGGAGTTTAAATCCATTATGGTCTTCAGAAAAACCTTTGAACTATACCAAATTGTTCACAAGGGATTACTCTCATGGGATGTTGAGGGTTGAACAAGACTCCACAGAAATTCCACAGGAAACCTCTCCTGTGAAGTTGGAAGATCAGGTCCGGTCACAACAGTCCTTTAATTTAAAACATTCTACCTTTGAAAGGTTTGGAACGACAGTTCTATCAAAAAGTAAAACATTAATGTAATTTTGATTTTGTGTGAATTAGTTTGAAGCCAGATTTGTTACAAAGGTGATGACACAACCTCTGCCTTCCTCTGTCACTTGGTGGAAGAAAAACTCATTTCAGATGCAGTATGCATTGGCATAATTTTCATGTTTTTCTCTTGTCAGATGACGCACTGGCAAAGCCCATACTTCTATGCTTACTTTCCAGCAGCCTTGTCTTATCCTTCCATGCTTGCTGACATGCTGTGTGGAGCCACCAGTTGTATGGGATTCTCATGGGTAAGAACTGCTTTTCTCAGTCTCTGTAGTCCAAGATGGTACTTCTACAAAATATTATTACTTAGACATTTGGCGTTATTATTTAGGCTGCTAGCCCAGCCTGTACTGAGCTAGAAACAGTGATGCTGGACTGGCTGGGAAAGATGCTGCAGCTTCCCAAGGATTTTCTAACTGGATCTCTTCACCATGGAGGAGGTGTCATACAGGTATATAAGCATTATCAGGATTGTCTGAGAGTGAAAGAAGTAAGTCCTATGTCACCCCTGAACCCCACTGGCTCGAGTGCTTATCCCAGGATTCTGTAACATGAAGCAAAATGGAATCCCCCACAACTGGATGCCAGTCTGACCTACACTGTCCCACCGGCGTCCATTTACAGCTGGGTGGACTAAAACAGTACAGATGACATGGCTTGTTCAAGGACACAGACAAGTAGCATGACCATGAATTGAACCCACATCTACATATAGGTCACCCAACACCTATCCCACTGAGCAAAATACCATTAGAGTGGCTGGTTTTCTGATATTTAATGTTATATCTCCAACCCAGTCTGACGGCAAGTTGTGATTCAGCAGCACAAAATATACATTAATCTATTGGTTCATGATATTGTGACGAAAAGCGCCTCATTTTCATCACGCCAGCACGAATTCATTGTAATTCGTTCCGTGATGGCTGCACGAAATTAAAAGTGAAACGGGGGGGGGGGGGGGTGTAGAGGGTGGTTATGGTTAGTGTGGGGGGGAGGAGTAGGATGAGGTTATGGTTAAGGTTAGGAGTAGGGTTAGTAATAGTGAGTTAAAAAAAAAAAACCCCGGCACGAAAATGTGACTCATTTCATGATGGGAGCAAGGAAAAAAAAAGTGAGACTGGGCTGTATATCTCATGTTTTGGCAAAATTCCTTGGGTTTGCGGTGTACATACTACAGCGTATAAAGCACTTTTTAGGGTTACCTAAACCTAAAACGTAAACCTTTGAAAAGCCCAATTTTTAATCTATTCTGATTTCTAAACTGCACAAAGGACATAAGATCTAATAATAATTAACAAGACAATTCGCAAATGTGCATTTCTCATTGTGCGAACAGGAAAACCATGAGGCTAGCATTAGCAAGATGGCACATAGTCAGGTGCAATCTACTATGGACAATGTTCTCATACTTCAAGAGATACAGAATGGGAACCAAGCTCTCACCAACAAGCTGGATACCAAAACAGCAGAGATTAATGAGTCCATATCAGGTCTAAAAACCATACCTGATGGCCTGACATTCTGTCTCACCAAGGTGTAGGCGCGCATCGGGACAGCGGAGGACCAATTCACTGAGCTGGACTCGCGTGTGGACAAGTTAACTAAAGACAATGAGTATTTGATGGAGAAAGTTGAATCGCTTGAGAATTACAGCAGATGCAATAACATCCGTGTCTTTAATGTATGTGAGGGCTGTGACGGATTCACGTTTTTTGTCAATGCAGATAAAAAAAAAATCCATATAATAAATGATATATTAAATGAGCATGGATATTTTCCCGTACAGACCGAGCAAGCTCGGTTAATAATCCTAATTATGACAATGCGTTGCTCATGCAATACTGTATTTCTAAAGGGTGCAGGGGGCCAGCAAAATATACTTACAGGAGGTGATTTGCTGTGTGTGGGAGGTGACGGTCTTGTGGTTAAGCAGTGGGCTTGATACCAGAGGATCCTCGGTTCAAACGCCTGTCTGGCCGGAAAATCACTAACGACCCTTGGGCAAGGTCCTTAATCCCCAAGTTGCTCCTGGTGTGTAGTGCATGGCAGCATCCTGACATCAGTGTGTGAATGGATGAATGCAAGGCATCAATGTAAAGAACTTTGAGCTTGTGATATAGATGGAAAGCGGTATATACGTGGTCTGTTAGAAAAGTATCCGACCTTTTTATTTTTTTCAAAAACCATATGGATTTGAATCACGTGGGATTGCATCAGCCAAGCTTGAACCTTCGTGCGCATGCATGAGTTTTTTCACGCCTGTCGATTGCGTCATTCGCCTGTGAGCAGGCTTTGAGTGAGGTGTGGTCCACCCCTCTCGTCTATTTTTTATTGCGAATAAATGTCTGAACGATTTGGAGCTTTGCTGCATCAATTTTTTTCCAAAAACTGTGAGAGACCTCCAGGTGGACACCGTTCAGAAAATTAATATGGCTTTCAGGGACGATTTTATGGGGATTACACAGATTAAGGAGTGATCCAGACGGTTTAAAGACCACCCACAGCTGCTGAGAGCGCGGCACGCTCCCAGCCCCCATCGACAGGCTTCATCAGCACTTTTTTGGTACATGCCACTGTTACAGGAGTTTTTTTCATGGAAAGAAAAGTGGAGGGATGCGCCACAGAGCCGTTCATTACGCGGGACAAAACCACCTCGGTGTTGGTCTCACAGGACGGCTTAAAGGTGGATTTCAGATGGATTCCAGTTGCTTTTCAGTCGTGTGATTATCCGATTGTGATTGTGCATGAGCTGGACCTGCCCCAACATGTCCTGGAAGGCTTCATCACGGCGTTGCTTTGCGCCATGCAGCTCCAAGCGCGACGCACGGAATTCCTCCGCACGTCTGTCTCAATGGGCCTCATGTATCAATGTTGCACACTTGTGGCGTAAATTTACGGCGTAAACTTGAAATACACCAAAGTCGTCGTGACATGTATCAAGCAGTGCGTACCTGCCCATTTCTGGCGTACGCCTGACGTGATCTTGATAAATGCGGCGGGTGGAAACGATCGTAATTATAATAAACACACCCATAAATATTCAGACTCCGCTTCAGACACACCCTCATTTTACGACATGGAAGCCGGGAAGACGGCAATGAAAAAGAACTCCACCAATCATGACGCGTGCCAATAGGGCGTCAAAAGCGTATCAATTGTTTTGTAGTATATAATCAATAAAGTGTTACAGTGGTCCCTCATTAATCGCTGGAGTTACATTCTAAAAAACAGCCCGTAATACGCGAAACTGCGACGTAGTCAGCGTTATTTTTTACAATTATTATAGACGTTTCAAAGCTGTAAAACCCCTCACTACACAGTTTATACACTTTCTCAATCAGGCATGAACATTTTCTCACTTTTCTCTCGTGTGTAAACACTCTCAAAGTTCAAACCTACTTGGCGCTCTTTTCTCTTCTGGGCAACAAGATTCTTATAAACAGATACGCAGAACACAGAACACTGTAAAAAAAAGGCATGCAAAATTGGACTAAATACTCCGCGAGACTCTGAGGCCACGACAGGTGAACGGCGTTATAGCGAGGGACCACTGTATTCTCTTTTCACATGTCAATAATTCTTGACATGTGGATATTTGCTCGCTCAATTAATAAGACATGCCTAATCTGTCAGATTTCTTTATTTTTTAAATGTATTTCTGTATTTATTTTTATTGTGACAACCGAATGGAGACGACAAAACCTGATTGCAGCACGGGCGAATTAAGGGAATGGATAAACTACAGTTGTTATTATCAATTTCATAGTCTAAAACGATCACACCACATGAAGTTAAGTCAATCAATCAATCAATTTTTTTATATAGCGCCAAATCACAACAAACAGTTGCCCCAAGGCGCTTTATATTGTAAGGCAAGGCCATACAATAATTATGTAAAACCCCAACGGTCAAAACGACCCCCTGTGAGCAAGCACTTGGCTACAGTGGGAAGGAAAAACTCCCTTTTAACAGGAAGAAACCTCCAGCAGAACCAGGCTCAGGGAGGGGCAGTCTTCTGCTGGGACTGGTTGGGGCTGAGGGAGAGAACCAGGAAAAAGACATGCTGTGGAGGGGAGCAGAGATCGATCACTAATGATTAAATGCAGAGTGGTGCATACAGAGCAAAAAGAGAAAGAAACAGTGCATCATGGGAACCCCCCAGCAGTCTACGTCTATAGCAGCATAACTAAGGGATGGTTCAGGGTCACCTGATCCAGCCCTAACTATAAGCTTTAGCAAAAAGGAAAGTTTTAAGCCTAATCTTAAAAGTAGAGAGGGTGTCTGTCTCCCTGATCTGAATTGGGAGCTGGTTCCACAGGAGAGGAGCCTGAAAGCTGAAGGCTCTGCCTCCCATTCTACTCTTACAAACCCTAGGAACTACAAGTAAGCCTGCAGTCTGAGAGCGAAGCGCTCTATTGGGGTGATATGGTACTACGAGGTCCCTAAGATAAGATGGGACCTGATTATTCAAAACCTTATAAGTAAGAAGAAGAATTTTAAATTCTATTCTAGAATTAACAGGAAGCCAATGAAGAGAGGCCAATATGGGTGAGATATGCTCTCTCCTTCTAGTCCCCGTCAGTACTCTAGCTGCAGCATTTTGAATTAACTGAAGGCTTTTTAGGGAACTTTTAGGACAACCTGATAATAATGAATTACAATAGTCCAGCCTAGAGGAAATAAATGCATGAATTAGTTTTTCAGCATCACTCTGAGACAAGACCTTTCTGATTTTAGAGATATTGCGTAAATGCAAAAAAGCAGTCCTACATATTTGTTTAATATGCGCTTTGAATGACATATCCTGATCAAAAATGACTCCAAGATTTCTCACAGTATTACTAGAGGTCAGGGTAATGCCATCCAGAGTAAGGATCTGGTTAGACACCATGTTTCTAAGATTTGTGGGGCCAAGTACAATAACTTCAGTTTTATCTGAGTTTAAAAGCAGGAAATTAGAGGTCATCCATGTCTTTATGTCTGTAAGACAATCCTGCAGTTTAGCTAATTGGTGTGTGTCCTCTGGCTTCATGGATAGATAAAGCTGGGTATCATCTGCGTAACAATGAAAATTTAAGCAATACCGTCTAATAATACTGCCTAAGGGAAGCATGTATAAAGTGAATAAAATTGGTCCTAGCACAGAACCTTGTGGAACTCCATAATTAACTTTAGTCTGTGAAGAAGATTCCCCATTTACATGAACAAATTGTAATCTATTAGACAAATATGATTCAAACCACCGCAGCGCAGTGCCTTTAATACCTATGGCATGCTCTAATCTCTGTAATAAAATTTTATGGTCAACAGTATCAAAAGCAGCACTGAGGTCTAACAGAACAAGCACAGAGATGAGTCCACTGTCCGAGGCCATAAGAAGATCATTTGTAACCTTCACTAATGCTGTTTCTGTACTATGATGAATTCTAAAACCTGACTGAAACTCTTCAAATAGACCATTCTTCTGCAGATGATCAGTTAGCTGTTTTACAACTACCCTTTCAAGAATTTTTGAGAGAAAAGGAAGGTTGGAGATTGGCCTATAATTAGCTAAGATAGCTGGGTCAAGTGATGGCTTTTTAAGTAATGGTTTAATTACTGCCACCTTAAAAGCCTGTGGTACATAGCCAACTAACAAAGATAGATTGATCATATTTAAGATCAAAGCATTAAATAATGGTAGGGCTTCCTTGAGCAGCCTGGTAGGAATGGGGTCTAATAAACATGTTGATGGTTTGGATGAAGTAACTAATGAGAATAACTCAGACAGAACAATCGGAGAGAAAGAGTCTAACCAAATACCGGCATCACTGAAAGCAGCCAAAGATAACGATACGTCTTTGGGATGGTTATGAGTAATTTTTTCTCTAATAGTTAAAATTTTGTTAGCAAAGAAAGTCATGAAGTCATTACTAGTTAAAGTTAATGGAATACTCAGCTCAATAGAGCTCTGACTCTTTGTCAGCCTGGCTACAGTGCTGAAAAGAAACCTGGGGTTGTTCTTATTTTCTTCAATTAGTGATGAGTAGATGAGTAGTAGTCTTTGCAGTCACGCTGTAGCCACGGATCGTGCTCCATAACAATCCCGCAAAGGCGGGATTTGTATTGATTATTATGTAGTATAATCAGGAAAGTGTTATTTATATAACATATGCATTGATTTGTATAATGGCACTGTTTATCATGTTGATCATCTTCATTTTTATGTGGATTCCAGCGCTGGTTCATTTTGGTGTATAATTTACGCCACCTCTCGACCTGGTGTATATTTTCAGCGCAGCGTCCGCCAACGACCATATTGATAAATGCCAAGTAGTGCAGCCGTTTTGGCGTACACCCCATATACGCTCAAATATCGCCGTACGTAACGTTGATACATGAGGCCCAATGTGCCGAAAAAATGCCGATGTCCACTCTTTTCACAATTCCTGTGCTAGTCAGGCGACATACCGGATCAAGACAGCGTCCAGTTTAGAAATGAACGGCACATTCCACTGTTACAGGAGATTTTTTAAAAATGACGCAACCGACAGGCGTGAAAAAACTCACGCATGCGCACAAAGGTTCAAGCTTGGCTGATGCAATCACACGTGATTCAAATCCATATGGTTTTAAAAAAAAATAATAAAAAGGTCGGCTACTTTTCTAACAGACCTCGTAAATACAGTCCATGATTTCAGTTTCTGTTTCTCCTGTCTGGACAAAACGATTAAGGCAATCTTCAAGTTAAAAGAAGCTAAGACCACTGAAACATATATGACAGACCTAAATTTAATAGACATTTGGAGGCAGATGCAGACTCAGGATTATTCCTTTGACTCATGCCTTCATAGATCCAACACTAGAATTGATCTATTTTTATTGTCCACCCAGTTATTTCATAGAGCATTAGATGCTTAATTTACCTAAAATTCTTTGTGACCACTCACCATTAATCTTGTCCATTTTGTTCCCAGATAAACCCAAAACACCCTATAGATGGCGCCTTAATCCCACTCTTCTGCAGGGAATTGATTGTTGCACATTCATAAGAGATCAGATTAAGTTGTTTTGTAACACAAACTGCCTTCTCTCCCAACAGCTTTATTTTATGGGAAACATTAAAGGCCTATCTAAGGTGACAGATAATTTCCTGTTGATAAGTTGGAAACAAATATTACTTTTGAAAAAAGCTTTTTTTTTTTTTTTTGGAAGAAAGATTATCAGAGAAATGATTCTTCAGACACATATCACTCTTTAGTTCAGAGAAAACTTCAATACAATAAACATCTACAAAAAGGAAAGAGCTTTTCAGAACTAAGCAGAGGTATTATGAACTGGGAGAGAAAGCACATAAAACTTTGTCCTGGCAACTGAAGGCAGAGGAATGCACTAGGACTATCAATGCCTTTCAAACTGAAACAGGCCCTAACTCATACAACCCAACAGAAATAAATGATACATTTAAACAATATTATTCAAATTTATACAAATCAGAATTGTCCATTAATGCGGCAATTTTCTATCTCAAATGGAATTACGGAAAATTAGTGAAGAGGATCGGAAAATTCTTGACCTTCCTTTTACACAGGCAGAAATGACAAAAGCTTTAAATTTACTTCAGTTTAATAAATCCCCAGGAGAAGATGGTTTTCCTCCCGAATTTTATAAGGAATTTAAAGATTTACTTATCCCACTGATTATGGAAAGACACATACGCTTCCTGAATCCTTCTCGACTACCATAATCACAGTCATGTTTAAAAAAAAAAGGTAAAGACCCACTAAAATGTGCCTCTTATAGGCCTATTTCACTATTGAACTCAGATTGTAGATTGACTTAAAGTGTTAGCAAATAGGCTCAGTCTAATATTACCAAAAAATAATAAATTCAGACCAGAGTGGTTTTATTTAAAAATGCCTGTCTGCCAATAATTTAAGTACATTTGTATAATATAATTCATTTGGCAAAATCAAGATCTGATCATACTGTGGCTGTGGCGTTAGATGCTGAGGAACCCTTTGATAGGCTGCAGTGGCACTATTTATTTAAGGTATTGACTAAATATGGTTTTGGACAAGTATTTATTAACTGAATGAGAACTCTATATCATAAACCCAAAGTTATGATTCCCTAAATAGATCCAGTAGACAGAGTTGTCCGCTGTCCCCAAGTCTGTTTGCTTTAGCCACTGAGCACTTGGCTGAGGCAGTCAGAAGAAACCCTGATATAAAGGCTTTAAAGTTGGTCAGACAACCCATAAAATTAATCTATTTGCTGATGATGTTGTCTTATATGTAACAGACCCCTTTCATTCTCTTGCTCGACTACAGGGTTTATTAGACACTTATGAGGCTGCCTCAGGTTATAAGGTAAATTATGAAAAAAGTGAAATAATCCTATTAACAACATTCAACTATTTGGCCTATCAAAGTGCATCTGCATTCAAATGGGCTCAAACTGGAATAAAATATCTTGGTATAGTTGTGGACAATAATTGATAGAAACTCTAAATTAAATTCTAACAGGGCTTTGACCTTGAAATTTTTTTCCACGGTAAAATTTTGTGAAATTGGAAAGTAGTGTTGGCGGAGGCTTGCACTGTATGAGCGCGGTGCTCTAGTTATAAACATAAGGTCAACATGATTTCCCCTAATTGATCCACAGAGCACAGCCTGTGAAGCCACCCTGATGTCCCTGCTTGCTGCTCGCTGTAAGACGGTTGATCGAGTACAAGAATCCAACCCCAATTTTACAGAGGCTGACATCATCCGCAAACTGGTGGCTTATACCTCAGAACAGGTAAGCACAAGGAACATTTCCAGTATTTATTGTGTTTTATAGTAGAAGCTGGTCATCTCCAATGTAATATCTGGGGCTGGGACAAGTAATGAAAATCAGTCAACTAACTGAGTATCATTACTCATCAATAGGGTTGCCAACCGTCCCTTGAAAAACGGAATCGTCCCTTATTTGGAAATAAAAGTGTGCGTTCCGTATTGACCTGAAACGGGACGCAGTTTGTCCCGTATTTCTGTGAGAATCAAAAAGTCTGTAAAATGTCAATGGAATTGACTGGCGCTTTATATGGAAACTTGCGGTAAATTTGATCCCAGCCTCTCTCCTGCTTTTCACCAATGAGCTGACAGACACGAGTTGACAATACAGAATCACTCTTATCTCATTGGTCGAGGGACATCTGCTCGCAAGAAGATACCGACGTCATGAGCCGACGACGGTCGCTGGACCACAATAACAAAGCAGTATGGCTGATATCGATACAGACACCGACACTGGCACTGCAGATATGCCTACGGACAGCAATGTCTGTGACGTCGTTACTCCTCCTCCTAAAAAAAAAAAAGAAAAAGAATGCAAAAATACAGGGGAGAATGAGAAAAGGAAAATGGCTGGGTGGAAAAGGTGCGCGACAACAGTATTGTTTACTTTTCAGACTTTATTTTTTTGCACTTTTTATTACACTAAATGTGTAAATGTGCACTGTTACATTGTTTTGCACTGTTACATTGTTTTGGATGATACAAATTTTCTATTGTTTTTTTTTTTTGTTAATTTATACAATTTTAAGTTAAGCAATAGCACTACAGAGATTTATTTTTAAAGAAGACAGAATGCTCATATTGAAATTGTGAGTGAAAATTTATTTTGCACTAAAAATAAATTGCTAAATAATAATTTGTTTTCCACGTGTTCATATCAGAACAAATGCATGTATACATCTACCTAAATTCAGGGTCAAGTCAACAGTGAAATGGTTAAAAATCGTTTCACACAGACGCTGGGAAGGGTGAAGGCAATGGTCAGTCGGCCAGTCGGCCCTGGCGGTTAGGTGTCCCTTATTTATTTTTCAGAGAGTTGGCAACCCTACTCATCAACAAGTCAACAAGTCTTGGTGAGCAAACAAATGGTGGACAAACTGCAATCTGTCAAAAAACGACAGTGAGGTTACTTACATTTTTTTTCTTCTCCCCCCATCTGCATATAGAGTAATGGTAAATGCCACAGAGGCAGAACCATTTATGAACATTAATACCCATATATGCAATTTATTCTTGCAAGACAGAAGGTATGTAGTGCATGAGTGAATGTGATGTGTGTGTGACCCCCATCCGCCCTTCGTGATCAGCCTACAACATCCTACTCAAAGCCAACCCACAACTTCTATCAGGAAGGGCCAACCACCAAAACAACACAAAGAGACAAGAATGAGAGACAAGTGGTGAAGACAATAACTGTGACGTGAGACACCGAGGAGATGGGGCCCCAACCATACAACATACCATGACAAACAACCACACATAAACACAAGTGAGCATCCATTCCCTAATCTAGAACACCGTAGTGTTAATCCCCTTAAGAGCACCCAAAAACCGAATTGTGGTGACGGCCACAAACACGCAACCAACCACACACAGAGACCCAGATCACAGCTAAATATCTGATGCGATCCAATCTTGTTGGGCCAAGACAAGAGTACAGAACCTTACTATATGACATGGACCACTCTGGCACATCAGAAGCCACGCGGCCGGCCGCGAGCACCGACGGAACTGGGTCCAGGACGCAGGGCCCCAGGGGAACCAGGAGAAAAGGGACAGCGGAAGGGCACAGAGGCCAGGAAAGGCAGCCCCCAGAGCCACCGGGCGGCACAGCAAACCAACAGCGGAGCAGCCCGACGGCACCGGAACGCACCCCTGATACTACCCCTCACCACGGAGGCACAGGGAGCAGCCCCATACCCAAGGGAAGCAGGGAAGTGAGGTTACTTAAAAAAGCTGGAACACAGTTGTAGACAACACAGGGGGAGAATAGGGAACCAAGAACTAAGCACACGATGTGCTTAGTTCTTGAAATTAAATTGTTCATTAAAAAAAAAAACTTCAGTGGCCACAAACTTAAAATGAGAAATCTGCATCTATTCTGCTGTCAAGAACAGGCTTGTTTTGCTCTGCTGACAAATGTTATCTTTTTTTACATCTCAGGCTCATTCGTCAGTGGAACGTGCTGGTCTGATTGGATGCGTGAACATGAGGAAAGTTCCAGTTGACAACACATACGCTGTCCGAGGAGAAATGCTGCAGAAATTAGTGGATGAGGACAAGGAGGCCGGACTTATCCCTTTTTATGTAAGACAGCACAAATTACATTCAAGAAGATGGACAAAATAGACAGAGCAGCATTCATTACAGCTCATGGCGGTAACACTCAGGTCCATACGTATTTGGACAAGGACAGTTTTTGTGTTTTTTCCTCTGTGCACCAATACAATGATGCTGAGTTGAGATGATCAAGAGTAGCATTGACTTTTCCACTTAGAAATTACAGTCATACTTATACACAGTCCCACTATTTTCAGAGGCCAAAAGTAACTAGAAAAACAACTTTTATGACCGAATTTTCACTTCTTACATTGGCTGACTTTTTAAAAACATGAATAAAGTATTTTTTTTTAAGTAAAACAACAACAACAACAAAACACTTGTCATTGAAACAAGTGAAAATTCAGTTAAGATTTCTTCAGATGCTACTACTAATTAGTCAAAGGACCAGTATTAGCAAGTGTTACATCTTTTACAAATAACAGCATTTTAAAAAGCTTATGGCTCATCAAAAAAAGTTTGTTTCATCTCATTTATAAAACAAGATGTTTTCAAGACTAATGTTACATTTTTGAGAAGGCCTTATATAACTTTTACTTGCCAAGTGACTGTGTCTTCTATTAAGTATAGATGAGAACTTTTGACCAGAACTAAATATACTTTTAAAGATTTTATGTTTGTGTAATTTGTATAAATAATAATCCTTAAATTACTGCTTTTGGCTTCATTACAAGCACATCTTGATTGTTTCATTTCAAATCCACTGTGTTGGTGTACAGAGATCAAATTACACACATACGGTGCATCCAGAAAGTATTCACAGTGCTTTACTTTTTCCACATTTTATGTGACAACCGTATTCCAAAATGGAATAAATGTATTATTTTCCTCAGAATTCTACTCACAACACCCAATAATGAAAAATGAAATAAGCATATTTGAATTTTTTGCAAATTTATTAAAAATAAGAAACTAAGAAATCACTTGTACATAAGTATTCACA
This sequence comes from Thalassophryne amazonica, assembly GCF_902500255.1. Lineage (NCBI taxonomy): Eukaryota > Metazoa > Chordata > Actinopteri > Batrachoidiformes > Batrachoididae > Thalassophryne > Thalassophryne amazonica. The sequence continues at coordinate 105,957,442 of NC_047109.1, forward strand.
CCCTTTGCTCAATACTTTGTTGTGCACCTTTGGCAGCAATTACAGCCTCAAGTCTTCTTGAATATGATGCCACAAGGTTGGTGCACCTATCATTGGGCAGTTTTGCCCATTCCTCTTTGCTGCATCTCTCAAGCTCCGTCAGGTTGGATGGGGTGTGTCGGTGCACAACTATTTTCAGATCTCTCCAGAGATGTTCAGTCAGATTCAGGTCTGGGCTCTAACTGGGTCACTCAAGGACATTCACAGAGCTGTTCTGAAGCCACTCCTCTGATATCTTGGCTGTGTGCTTAGGGTCATTGTCCTGCTGAAAGATGAATAGTTATCCCTAGTTTAAGGACAAGAGAACTCTAGAGCAGGTTTTCATCCAGGATGTCTCTGTACATTGCTGCATCATCTTTCCCTCAATCCTGACTAGTCTCCCAGTTCCTGCCACTGAAAAACACCCCCACAGCATGACGCTGCCACCACCGGATGGTGCCTGGTTTCCTCCAAACCAGGACGCCTGGCATTCACACAAAAGAGTTCAATCTTCGTCTCATCAGACCAGAGAATTTTGTTTCTCATGGTCTGAGAGTCCTTCAGGTGCCTTTTGGCAAACTCCAGGTGGGCTGTCATGTGCCTTTTACTAAGGAGTGGCTTCTGTCTGGCCACTCTACCATACAGTCCTGATTGGTGGATTGCTGCAGACATGATTGTTCTTCTGGAAAGTTCTCCTCTCTCCACAGAGGAATGCTGGAGCTCTGACTGAGTGATCATTGTGTTCTTGGTCACCTCCCTGACTAAGGTCCCTTTCCCCTGATTACTCAGTTTAGACACTCAGCCAGCTCTACGAAGAGTCGTGGTGGATCTGAACTTCTTCCATTTATGAATGATGGAGGCCACTGTGCTCATTGGGACCTTCAAAGCAGCAGAAACGTTTCTGTACCCTTCCCCAGATTTTCGCCTCAAGACAATCCTGTCTTGCAGGTCGACAGACAATTCCTTTGACTTCATGCTCTGTCCTGTGCTGTCAGCTGTGGAACTTTATATATTTACAGGTGTGTGCCTTTCCAAATCATGTCCAATCAACTGAATTTACTCCAGGTGGCCTCCAATTAAGCTGTCGAAACACTTCAAGGATGATCAGTGGAAACATAATACACCTGAACTCAATTTTGAGCTTCATGGCAAAGCCTGTGAATGCTTATGTTTATGTGATTTCTTAGTTTTTTTATATTTAATAAATTTGCAAAAATCAATTTTTTTTTCCACATTGTTATTGCCTATTGTGTGTAGAATTTTGAGGGAAAAAATTAATTTCTTCCATTTTGTAATATAACATAACAAACAAAATGTAAGATAACAAAATGTGGGAAAAGTGAAGTGCTGTGAATACTTTCTGGGTGCACTGTACCATGTAAATATAGACCTGGAATGGATGTACGTGCCTCAATCTATTAGCGTCGGCATTGCTAAGGGTGGAGATGTGCAGATCATAAATATTAAACTGACCTCTTTTTTTGCACTAGCGTCACTATTTCTTAACAGATTTTAATAAATGTAGGCTTGTTTTAAAGCCCTTTGAAAGCTCTTCCTAATGAACCTATGCATGTGTGGGTGAAAAAAACACATATATAAAATGCCGAAATTTGAGGAAATTATGACAAACTGTGCTGCTTTTCTCACTCTATTGTCGCTATTTGTTAACAGAGTTTAATAAAAGTAGGCTTGTCTTAAAGCCCTTTAATTGTTCTTTCTAATGAACCCATACATGCCTGGGTAGAAAAAAATGTTTTATGTAAAGTGTGGAAATTTGGGGGAAAAATATGCCATTCTGTTCATTTACTGTGATGATTTTTTCCTGTCATCATAATTCTCGATAGATTTTTATAAATGAAGCCTTGTAAGTTGTATTAAAGCTGAATTAAAACTCTAACGAACCCATACATGGCTGGATAAAAAGTCCTTATGTATTAAATTATAAATCTGAAGTATGCCTTGCCATTGTGCTCATTTACCTTGCTGCTTTTTCCACTGCAATATTGGTAGTCTTTTAATGACAACATATATATGATTTTTATTAACATTTTATTACAAGTAGATCCATCCAGAATTTATGACTTTTGACCCTCAGTCAGGGTAAAAAGTACCTCCTCCATCCCATCCAACCACACTGTTAAAATTTAAATGCTGCCTGTGACCACCATGTACATATCATATTAAACAACACTGCAAGTATATATACAGGTATATATATATATATATATATATATATATATATATATATATATATATATATATATATATATATATATATATATATATATATATAAACATTTTTGTTTCCGTATTTGTATGCATGTGAATGCAGCTTAATGAAAAGAATTTATGGCATTGAGTTATAGTCTCAGTATATCTATATTAAATTGTGACATAACAAATTTAAAATAGACATTTGTTTTACATACTTACTCTACAGTAAGGCTATTGTACAGTTCATTTTGATGGCGAAGCACTGGCTGCCTTTTTTCCTGTCATTTCACTTGTAAATAACAGGTGCCATAACTGGCTCAAGGCACTGTCTCCACCCTTAGTTATGGCTGCCGTGTGGCATGCCGCCAGTCACGTTGTGTCCATTCCAGGTCTATTTTTCCATGCACTGTACACACAAAAGGGCCAATGCCAAAATACTGATGGACCCACTCACTGCAGATGTCAATCAGTATGATTAGTTTTATCACCACTATTCCAATGATATCATGAACAAAATACACAGATCTCTTCCAAACAGCACTGTAAAAACAATAGTTTAGAATACTTTAAATTTGCAGGCAACAGTCTGCACTAAGACTTTTATGTTGTGCCGATGATGAAATACAGGGCTGGACTGGGGAATTTTTCAGGCCGGGCATTTTTAACCAAGACCAGGCCACCACCAGGTATCGATGGGGAAAAAAATTAAGCCTGCTGTGACAGTGTTTTTTTTTTTTTTTGGTCCCTTAACCAATCAGTGTGCACCAGGAGACACATACATTTTACACTATAAGAAGCGTTATGAAAAGTTCTCCCGAAATAGTTATCATAGGCTTATCAAAAGTACGATCTATTGACAGTAGGTCACATTACTTTTTAGACATAATAAGCCGTCATTTCATTCAGCCTTGTTACTTAAATTTAGAAATAGAAATTATATAAAAATATTTGTTATAGAAATACTGTAGGCTATATTATAAATAATATATCATCACTTGTGTGATACAATTCATCATATAAAGCAAGAAATGACTGGATGACTGGACCAATGACTGGATACAAAGGTTGAACTTTTGAAACTGCAATACACAAAAGGCCACAAGATGGAGACAGTTGTCTATCTCACTACAAGCTACAAGTAACATCAAGGATTTCTTTTATTACCAGTTTGTGTTGCTAATCAACTTAGAGAATGACTCTCAATTTAAAATAAAATGTTAGGTATGTGAAATTATGCCAGGACTTGGGAAAATACATTTTAGACAGGGACACCGTTATACCACGCCACCGCACCGCAGACTGTGCAAAACAGCATACTTCGTATGACCGACACACTACCGTCACACAAATAGAATAAAGAAACAACCTGGCGGCGACAGCATGGTAGCTAGCCATGCACACCATTTGCACAGGTTACATTGCTAGGCTAGGTTACGTGACTGGCAGAGTTAGCACGAACGAAAATAATATTCAACCTTAATTCATATCTGAGTGACCCAGTTAGACAGCACTTTACTTCGGACCAGAAGATCAGAATGTCTCTCTCACACACAGATGTCTGATTTATGAACAAGTTAGGTTGCTGTTCATCAATTAATAGCTGAAGTTAACCTTCACTTACCGTCGTGGCCGTAGTGGTCCCTGCCTCACTTTATAGTCACCCTTTCTTGACTTCAATGAAAATATATACTTGTTTTATAAAAAGAAAAATAAAGACCTCTTTCTTGACCTCATATTTAACTGTTGACAGCACTGTAACAGTAAAACTTGTAATTTCTAACCTACATTGTTAATAAATGTAACTATTAAATTCTTTCTAACATTTTTCTAACATTTAAATTTTCTCTAAACATTTTACTTGTCGAAATTATTATTATTTTAAGTAGTATTAGTAGTTGAAGTAAAAAAGGCTTCAAAACTAGACCTTTAATCTAGGGGTGTTGTGAGGGGGGACATCCTTGCCCCACGCCCCCATTCCATCTGGATTCGCCCCTGCTTTGGCGTTTGAGCACAAAGAATGGATAACATTTATTTATGCAGAAAACATGACCAGATTTACAGGTCAGAAAGTTTTATTGCATTTTCACATCATGCGCTCCCCAGAAAGAGTGTTTAGGTGCATTTGAGTGGAAAAAAGTGTTAGTTGTTGACGCGTCGCGGAGGATCAGCTGTTTTAACGTGTAGATATGGAGCGGCTCAGCTCAGCTCTAAATAAAGGAGGAAAAAAAGCATAAAAATGTCTTTGTAAAGCTCAGTGCAGGTGTGCTGTTATCACTGCGCTTTAAGAGGTGAGGACTAGTCGTAGCTGCTACAAAAAAAAAAAAAAAAAAAAAAAAAACGCAGATGAAAAGCTCACAGCTCACTTTACTTCGTAAAAAAAAAAAAAAAAAAAAAAAAAAAAATCCGCAGGCCAGTAGGCCATCGGGCAAATGCCCGGTGTGCAATACTATCAGTCCAGCGGTGATGAAATATATACTATAACATATATTTCATCATCATCGGCATAACATAAAAGTCTTAGTGCAGACTGTTGCCTGCAAATCTGAAGTATTCTCAACTTTTTTTTTTGACAGTGAGGGTCCTCACATACAACATCAAATTTAAAAAAAATACAGCAAAACTAAACAATGTTGTTGAAAGAAAGAAATATTATGTTAAAAATGGACTTCAGGAAGTTTCATGATTTGCATATTTGTGTCATTTAGTTCTGTGCAATTCTTGGCACCACTGCATCATGTGCTTTCGATCACCTCACTGAGCTGGGACCCATATGTGAGTCAACGCAGCACATACTGGATTTAATTCCACACAAGAAACACAACGAAACTAACACATTATTCTCTTGAATTTTTGCAACATACTGTATGGGGGAAAATAATTTCTGCTGAAAATCTGAACAATGTTAATATGTTCAAGTTTTCAATGACTTTTTACATTGTTCATCTGAAATGAAGTTGCCTTTTTTGCATGCACACTTGATGTGCAACTGCAATGTGTTACTCTAAAGCCAGAATGCTGTTGGTTCTCTGGATAGATGGAAAATATCTTGTATGGACTCTGTTGTGGGAACAGGCCCACTGAATGGCATGAGCTCTGCTGGATGACCCCTGCCTGTAGACTGCATGGACTTTTCATCAAACGCATCTTCTTTTGTTGTGTTATGTTCTGTTTTGTAAAAAAATTGTAAAAACCTTGTAACTGTTAGAATGGCCTTGGCAGTGGGTCAACCCTTTGAGTCTGGTCTGCTTGAGATTTCTTCCTCAGTATCATCAGAGGGAGTTTTTCCTTGCCACTGTCGCCTGAGTGCTTGCGCTAGGGGTTGGTAAGGTTCGACTTTACTTGTGTGAAGTGCCTTGAGGCAGCTTTAATGTGATTTGGCACTATATAAACTAAATAAATTGAAGTAAATTGAACTGACGGTGAGACGTTGACATTAATCTGAAATTCTTTACTGTGGTATCTGGAAAGTTCAGAGTGTGCAGTAACTGTGGTTACGTACGGGGTGCCGAGCGGCCCTATAAAAGGCTGTGACTGCTATGAAGAAGCTGGGAGAAGGATGGGCAGATGAAGAGACTAGTTGGTTGTATATTTGAGCTGTGTAAATAAATGTTCACTGTGTTCCTGTGCAAACTTGTCGTCTTCATCTGCAACATTTCTAAGAAAACAGAATTTGGCGATGAGGATGGGATATTGCCTTGTGAAGTGAGTTTTGAGCTGAAGACTGAATTACGTTGAGATGAGGAACACATGATGAAATAATGGTGACGTTCAGGAATGGAGAAGACCTCCACCACTTTAACAAAACAGAGGAAGAATCTGAAGCCTACCTGGAATGGCTAGAACGGTTCTTCATGGCAAACAGGCTGAAGTATGGTGATTTAAAGTCAAAAACAGTGTTTTTGACTGTTGTTGGAAAACGGAACCACACCCTGATGGACTTGAAAAGTCTTCTTTGCACTCATATTGTGCCAAAAACAATCTTTATTGCTGAAAGAAATAAGTTTAACACCCGAAAGCAAAGAGAAGATGGGTCTATCAGTGACTTTATGGCTAATCTCAGAAAGCTGTCTTCAACGTGCAAATTTGAAGCATTTTTGGATAATGCATTGCTTCTGGTATTAACAGCCATGAGCTTTGGGGCCGAATGTTGAATGCTGCCCACATAAAATCCTTAATGTTAGCAGGGGCTTATAAAATGGATGTGGCACATGAAGTGGCGAAACAAAATGAAAAGCAGTGGTCATAAAAGTCCCTGAAAACCAATGCCATTTTCAAGAGAGCTGTTCCTAAGAAAGAAGAAAGTGAAAAACCATGCTACAGGTGCAAAGCGAAAGGACACGTGCCACACGACTGCCATTTTAAGGAGGCAGGGTACCGGAGCTGCAGTAAGAAAGGGCACATCACCAGGGTGTATCACTCATGACCAGAAGAGGCGGGTCGCACACGACCAGAAGAGGCGGATTGCTCAAGACTGTAAACTAAAAGGCCCCAGACATCCCAAGTGAACCAATCACCTGATGACAGCAGAACAGAGTGATGATTGCGATCGGGATAAAGCACTTGAGATGCTGCATACCGAGATCAACACCGTGACAGCTTCATGAGAGGAGGCAAGAGATTTTCAGCTTCATTCATCTGAAACTGTTTGAATTAGAGGCTAAAGCTTACTACATCTATGTACAGGTTAATGGTAAGTGTATGAAAATGGAAGTTGATACCGGCACAGCTGTATCTGTTATATCTGAGCCACTGTACAAACATAGGTTTAAAAAGGTTAAACTTGTACAGTACATTCCTGCTGCGAGATGAGAACTTACAACAAACAAGCATTGGAGGTAAAAGGGTGAGTCCAAGTGTTGGTAAAATGTAAGGGAAACAGTCATACACCAACCTTGTTTGTGGTAAAAGGAAATGGTCCAGCCTTAATGGGAAGAGACTGGATTGAAAGGTTAAAATTGGATTGTTTTTTTGTAAACCGAATGGCATCAAAGAGTGTAGAAGAGCTTTGTGGGAGATATCCAGATGTGTTCCAACCTAGCCTGCAAAAAGATAAAAGGCACAGGTGGCCATTCCAAAATTTTGTAAACCTTGTCCTGTGCCTTAGGCACTAAAAGATGCAGTGGAAGCACAGTTAACCAAAATGGAAAGAGAAGGTGTTATTACAGCTGTTATTGTGAGTGTGCTGCACCCACTGTAAATGTACCAAAGGTGGGTGACTCTGTCAGGATATGTGGTCACTACAAAGTGTCCATAAACCCTTGGTTGGAGGCAGATCAGTACCCCATTACCACAAGACGTGTCCACAAAATTGGCAGGAGGTGACAGATTCACAAAACTGGATTTGTCACGAGCATACCAACAAGTGGAACTTGATGAGAGTTCAAAACAGTACGTGACAGTGTGGTGTGTCACGTAGGCCGGTTGAAGTGATGTAGAGCCACAGATACCGGTGATATATTGTGCACTTATTGTTTTGGAAGATTATATATATATATATATACTCAACAAAAATATAAATGCAACACTTTTGGTTTTGCTCCAATTTTGTATGAGATGAACTCAAAGATCTAAAACTTTTTCCACATACACAATATCACCATTTCCCTCAAATATTGTTCACAAACCAGTCTAAATCTGTGATAGTGAGCACTTCTCCTTTGCTGAGATAATCCATCCCACCTCACAGGTGTGCCATATCAAGATGCTGATTAGACACCATGATTAGTGCACAGGTGTGCCTTAGACTGCCCACAATAAAAGGCCACTCTGAAAGGTGCAGTTTTGTTTTATTGGGGGGGGGGATACCAGTCAGTATCTGGTGTGACCACCATTTGCCTCATGCAGTGCAACACATCTCCTTCGCATCATCCGTGAAGAGAACACCTCTCCAACGTGCCAAACACCAGCGAATGTGAGCATTTGCCCACTCAAGTCGGTTACGACGACGAACTGGAGTCAGGTCGAGACCCCGATGAGGACGACGAGCATGCAGATGAGCTTCCCCGAGACGGTTTCTGACAGTTTGTGCAAAATTTCTTTGGTTATGCAAACCGATTGTTCCAGCAGCTGTCCGAGTGGCTGGTCTCAGACGATCTTGGAGGTGAACATGCTGGATGTGGAGGTCCTGGGCTGGTGTGGTTACACGTGGTCTGCGGTTGTGAGGCTGGTTGGATGTACTGCCAAATTCTCTGAAACGACTTTGGAGACGGCTTATGGTAGAGACATGAACATTCAATACATGAGCAACAGCTCTGGTTGACATTCCTGCTGTCAGCATGCCAATTGCACGCTCCCTCAAATCTTGCGACATCTGTGGCATTGTGCTGTGTGATAAAACTGCACCTTTCAGAGTGGCCTTTTATTGTGGGCAGTCTAAGGCACACCTGTGCACTAATCATGGTGTCTAATCAGCATCTTGGTATGGCACACCTGTGAGGTGGGATGGATTATCTCAGCAAAGGAGAAGTGCTATATATATATATATATATATATATATATATATATATATATATATATATATATATATATATAATGTGCAGTGGTGGGCACACTTCCGATAATCCGATAACAGAATTATCAAAGATAATGTTTTCATTATCGGATTATCTTTTTAGATAATTTTAAAAACCATCATCGGACTAATTATCTTCCGATGAATTACCGTCCGATAACTTTTAGACCGATAACATACCAAACTAAGCTGAACAGTGAAAAACATTTTTAAAACTGTTAAAGCTGTTGAGACCTACCTGTTAAAAGTTTCCTAATAGGCATGTTGTTCTACCCTCTACAATCAGAAACCACTCTATCGTCTGTAAGCAAAGGAGAACTGGTGACCAAAAAAAAAGTCATTTCCTTTAACACCATACTAATATAACCGCAATGTCACCAAGTCATCCAGAGGCATACATGTTTAACTTATGCTTCAAATTTTAACCACTCATTTTAGACAAGTTATTTAAAATTATTGTCATGTCTGAAGTTTATAAAGTGAAAATATCAGATATATGTTTTCGTTTTAAAGTAATGTGCTAATTTTTAAGGTTTTGTGAGCACATGCTGTGCCAGGCAGCATTGCATTATGGGTAGCATAAAGTAATCTCAGACGTTCACGACAGGACAAATGCATTTCAGACACTCTGTTCAGGATCCACAGATAACAGCATTAAACTCTAGTGCCAAAAACTCTCGTGAATATATTCTCTGGGTTTATATATAAGTTTTGGAGGTCATGTGATTTAGACACGAGTGTAACAACAACAACAACAAAAAAGAAATAAAAAATTCATTCATTCATAATACTAATAATAACAACAACAACAGCTATTTACCAAGAGACAACTGTATGTGTAAGTGTGTGTGTGTGTGTCCCTCTTCTGTTCAAATGTCACTTTGGAATTAAGCCAAACTTAAACATATACTTTGACATACGGATAGTGAGATAGGCTCCAGATAGACTTACAATCATGAATACTTGCTAACCAGCACATTAAATAATGTGGGACATGTCCTTTAAATTACCAAGCATGTCAGACAACATTTGCAAGTTGAAGTCTGTAGCCTACTGGCTCAACACACAATTAGTCTGGTTAGGCTACGTCTATAGTGAGAAGGGACCCAATTTTATTAGACAATAGATTTATTTGCTTTGTTAGAGGCTATTTATCTGCTTACTTTGTTATCCAAGAACCAAACTCCGACCCTATGCTCGAACACTCTCTGAACTCTTCATGTGAATCAACAATCAGAGAATACTGCAGTGAGAATGTTGTGAGCAGATGTTAACAGCTGTTTCGGGTGTGCTCCTTAAACTGAACTCCTTTCATGAAGAAACATGCGCTGTGGTCTGGTCTACTGTAATCTAGTCATCAACAGAAAAATAACAGGAGCAGTTTCTATTTTGGTGTGAAATTTCTTGCTTGTGCGTGAGAGCATGAGATTGATACTGAAAGTGTGAGAGTGTCACGCCAGATGCGTGAGAGTTGCCAGCTCTGCCAGGTTTGAGGCTCTATTGCTAGGTTATCAGAGGCCAGCGAGCAGGCAAACAGCTGCTTTGAATCGGTCCACATGACAGCTGTCAGCCAGGAGTCTGTCTCTTATTGTCTCCCTGTGTTGTGTTATTGCATTTGTGGAGGTAAAGAAAATGATATTACATAAAAATGATAAGAAAAAGATTAGAACAGATTTGGGAAATTCTGTCTGGCTTGAAATAAATCGAGTCAAAATGTTATTTTTTGTGCACCATGCTCGCTGGTGACTGGATGATCCTCATTTGCATTTCAAGTATATTGTGCCTCCTTTATTCAAGATTGTCCTGCTGGTGAAAAGGTTGCCATAAAGCACCTAAGTGTACTGTTGTACATGGTGGTTTTGTCATATTTTACTATTTGCTTTGTGCACATCTCTTAATTTTATGTAAATTCTTTAACAGCACGTGTGCTCGTAACAGTACTGATGACTTCATTGCTGATTTTCTTTTTTTTTCTTTTGAAGTTTGCAGACTCATTCAACTTCAACCCACACAAATGGCTTTTAATCAACTTTGACTGCTCCGCAATGTGGTAGGTTGTATGGTTGGTTTGTTGCATAACACACATTTAGAAGAAACCCACTTAAATGAAAAACAATATTTTGGCCTCAGTATTACTGTCGCGGAAGCAGCCGGTCTGCTCTGTGTCAGCCTGATCCTGTCAGATCTCAGAAGCTAAGCAGAGCAGGATCTGATTAGTACTTGGATGGGAGACCTCTTTGGAACACCAGCGGCTGTGTGTGTTTCTCCAGGTAAAACTGGAGTTGTGTCAGGAAGGGCATTGCCAATGTGGATCTGGCTGTATCCGCTGTGGCGACCCTGAACAAAAACCGGGAGCAGTTGAATGAACAACAGCATTACAATACTGTCACGGTATCGGATTTTCTTCCGGTTTCTGCTTCTTTCGGCCAACGTCATGTTATGTGCGAAGGGGCCTTAACAGAGTACAAGCTGAGCCCAAGTTTAAAAAGATTTGTCTTCAGCTGCTTTTTGAGCAAGTCAGCTGAGTTCATAGATCCCACAGTGTGGAGCCATGAGTAATACACAAATAGCACATTGCCCGTGGGGATCCACAGGCTCTAGATTGGGTCGTGTTTAGAAAATAGTTAACTGATATTTTTTAAGGGTAGTAATTAGGGGGTAATTATTAATTATGCAAAATTTCTATAATGATTTGGAATGGCGTGTGAGTCCAGAATGTAATGATCAACATCCATTGTTCACTGTTATTACGTAATATCTGTAATTTTTCAAAAAATATTAGTCCTATCACGCTCCGTTTTGGCAGTGTTCATCTTTGACCCAAAATACATAAACATACCAACGAGGAAATGTCAGCTCTCCTCAGTTTCTCCTTGTTTGCAGGTACACTGCACGCACGCATGTATGCATACACATACACAGAGGCCACTTGGTTTTTAATATATAGATGATTTACCACCCCCTGCTGTAATGGAGTGTGAGTACAGAATTGAATTGTCAATTCTTAATAGTTAATAATTATCAGTTGTTAATTTAATTATCAATTAGCCATTGTTAACTGTTGTTACCCAATATCCCTAATTTGTCCAAAAAATATGAGTCCAACTTTCTGTTGTCGCGGCGTTTATCCTTGACCCAAAATAGATAAGCATACCAACCGGCATATGTCAGCTCTCCCCAGTTCCTCCGTCATCGAAGCCATACACACACACCCACGCATGCACGCACACATACACATATTACCAATAATACAACCATTACCAATAGCCCAATTTCATAGCCTTAAGAGTGTGCATATCATGAATGCTTGGTCTTGTTGGATTTGGGAGAATCTACTGAATCTACTGGTACCTTGTTTCCCATGTAACAATAAAAATATACTCAAAACTTGGATTAATCTTTTTAGTCACATAGCACTACTATTATTCTGAACACTACTGTACACAGAGGCCACTTGGGTTTTAATATATAGATTAATTGTAACAATTTGCTTTTCCAGTTTAAACAACCAAGATTTCTAGGTCCGGTTGACAAAACTATATTAAGTAAATATAGTGTTTGATTTCTTAGAGAATATGAGGACACGTGGCGCTACTGGGTTCTCCCACATCCGCTCAGATTGTAGGTATGTCCCTGATCCTTGCTCATATGAAATTGTTTTTTTTGTTGTTGTTTTTTTTTTTGGGGGGGGGGGGGGGGGTCATTTTTTGTGGCTACATATAGTACATGAATAGGATAGGACAGGATAACCTGTAAAAATGTACAATTATGCAGGCTATTTTTAGCACGGAACACCATCTGTGTTTGTCAGAAAGAACCCAGTTTAACTCTGCAGTGAGTCATGAGCTCACAAAGCTACAATGAATCTTTCTAGCAAAACCAGTGTACATCAACACCTCGCTCATTTTGACAGTAAAAACAGGTCCCCGCCTTCCACCTGCAGCTGCTGTCAGCAGCAAACAAATTCAAACAGTGTGCACAAAAACAGCGCTGGAGTGTAAGCAATTACAAAGGTAGGCATTTGGTGAAGGGATGAGATACACCAACTTACTTTCCATCACCTGGGACACACAAACTGTCTCTATCCTGCTTGAAATTTAAATGTGCCAACTTAAATGAAGAATACTCACAGTAAATCAAATATGTTGCTCTATATACAGTCATAAATATATACAGAATGTAAGTATTTGGATAGTGACACAACTTCTGGTCTTTTGTCTCTGTGCACCCCTACCATGGAGGTGAACTGAAACAATCATGATCTGTTTGTCCTGGAGACCATCAGCATTAATTTAAGAGGTTTAATAAAAATATCGCATCAACCATTTAGGAATTACAGACGTTTTAAAAGACAGTCCCTACATTTTCAGAGCCCATAAGTAACTGAAAAAACTAAATATCTTGATTACTGTTAATATAAATAATCACTTTTACAGTGAGTTTTTCTTGAGACACATCAAGACACATGAACATTTCTAAGTCACTGAATATGTCATGGACTTAATTTAAATCATTTGTATTGTTCTTTAAACAAAGGGGGAAATCAGGGTAAACCATGTTTATGTGTCTTTGCTTAAATGCGATAAGTATGTTCTAGTTTATTTTTGGTTTCATTCACATCTTTCTGGATCTACACAAGTAATATGGATTACAATCTGCAGTAGCAGTTCTCCTGCTGGAACCAACTTACTACAGAGGGATGGATGGGGTGGGGTGGGGGTGGGGTTGTTGATTCTTAGATGCATTGTGATGTGGATGGTGGACAATTTGGCTCTAATTCAAAAGTATCAAAAATCGATTTTATATATGTTAATTGCAGGGTTACAAATGTGGGTGCTGGCCACCATTAATGAGCACTTCCTACTTGTACTTGAGACATATTTTGAACTAGTCACATCTTTTGTTTTTATTTAAGTGTGTTTACATTCGGCTTTGATTCCAATTTGCAACTGCAAATTGGGAGAAAACCACCTGTTTTTAGATTATGAAAATGCAACACACCACAGAACAACAAGGACCTCGTGACAAGTTCTGGCTACATCTGAACACAATTTTTACTTCAAAATGGAAACAAAACTATTACGTTATGTGATTGAATGCTTGTTGTGCCTCTAAATAAAATGTCTGCATTTAAAAATCTTCCTCTCCACAAGCATGTTGAAGGCTCCAGTGAAAGCAGACTCATATTTTGTTTCATAAAGTGGTAATAAAGAATCCAAATAGCTTCCCCTATGGTCACATGAGCAATAAGCGACAGTAAGTGACAGAGGCAATGTGATGACTTGCCATTCATTTTCAATCAGAGTGGGCATTTTGCAGTGACAAGAGACAATGGGTCACTCTACCGCTGCCAATATAAACCAGAAGTATATGCTATGCAAATGCCGTGACTACACAGCATGACATCAAGTGGTTGTTCACTTGAACAAAACAATCTAAGATGGCAGAATAAGCTCCAAAACCAGCTGTATTTATGTATTAATCTGTTTCCCATATATTTTGCAAAAGTTAGTGAGAAATAAACGCATTGTTTTTGTAACCAGGAAACACCTCTGAAGGCATTTACAAGACATCTTATGGAGATGTCAGTGTGTATGCCCGGGAACGCCATTCCAGTGACACAGCCAGCTGCTGGTTGCTGTCATTTGTCGCTAATATGACCATAGGATTACTGTGGAGTATCAATTTCCGTTCAATTTATTCATCTTATATAGCGCCAAATCACAATCAAAATAAATTAAAAGATTAAAAAGCACAATTTAAGAGTAAAAAAGTAAAAAGCATAGTAACACAATATCCAGTATGCTAGCCATGCAAAAGGCAAAACAAGCACGTCTTATGTCTGGACTTGAAAGTCTCCACAGAATCTGACTGTTTTATTGATGCAGGGAGATCATTCCACAGTACAGGGGCATGATAAGAGAAAGCTCTGTGACCTGCAGACTTCTTATTCACTTGAGGGACACAAAATAGTCCTGTGTCGCGGCTCGTCTTTAGTCTTCTCGGGATGTCTTCTTTTAGATAACACAAACTAATTGCAAGTGATATGCTAGAAAAAGGACACAACACTTTAGAATAATTCAGCCTTAAGCAAGATAAAATGCACAGAGTTTTTAAGTTTATTTAAGCCTTCGACACAGAGCTTAGACAAACTGAGTCCTCTAGAGACACTGAATATGACAACCGCGCTCGTCTATTTATTGGAGACCCGCGGGCATCGCTCCTCCTTCAACTTTTTTATTTATTTCATTCCTAAGACATGGTTTTCTATTGGAAGCGTCCTCTAGTGAACCCTAAGCAGGTGTTAGGCCATTATTTCACTGTGACAAACGCTCCCATTAAAACATGAAGGATTTACAACTGATTTTTTTAAAAGACCTTCAGCCACAGGTGCAGCTGGCCTGAGGCCCCCCCCCGCACGTGGCCTCAGTCACACGTGCAGCTGGCCTGAGGCCCCTGCACGTGGCCTGCGGGAAAGCACCTAAGAGGCCTTGGAAAGCCCCTGACAGACTGAATGACTAATAGAGCCCTTTTTTTGGGTTGAACACCTGCTAGTTCAACCAGAGGACATACAGTTCGGATCAGGACACTTGATAGTTCATCACAGTTCAAATATGGACCTAAAAATTCTTCTACAGTCCCTCCTCTGGGACTCGAAAGAGTCCCATTACTTCAACTATACTCTTGGGTTGTTTACTGACAAGACATCTTCATTTGTGCATTGCAATAATAAAAAAGAAAAACACATCACTCGACTTACTGATAACTCTGGTGCGGATATGAATAGCAGTGATACTTCACACGGTAAATATATTGCAGTGCAGGTGAACCTACATACTAAGGCACAAGGTGAGCAATTAGCTGGATTATATCAACGCAAGGTGACATTCAAACATTGAGTTTTGGTGTAATTCAAGGCACTTAAAATGGCCACATAAAACAAGTTACAGCAACTTCTTAATCATGGCAAAGTAAAGGCTTTACATTGACATCAGTGCAACCAATCATCTTCTGGCATCTATTGACTCACTCAACCAGAGGCTCCAACCCATTATACTTGGTTCTACATATTATTTTGTTAAAGCGTCACACCTTTATTACTTAAATGCATCAAATAACCCCTACGTTACCACTATTTAGTCAACCAATCAAGAAACTATTCTAAGGTTAGCGCAGCTATGTCTAGTTAAATGATAAACACAATAAATGGGTTCCCTTCATGTCCGTCCTTAAGTCATTTGCCTTAGTCAATCATATAATGGTTTTCATTATAGGCCATTTCTCAACATTCTCCACTTTGTTTTTCTTCTTTTTCAGCTTGTTTTCTAATGCCCTTTTTGGCCAGACGCCAAATTTAGGCGATGCATGTCTCTTGAGGCATGCTATAATTTAAGAAAAAGGGGTCCCTATGGTGCATCTTTACTACTAAATCTACAAACACGCCGTGTAAGGGTCCCCTTTTTATAACTTTGCAATGTGATATCTATGTGTATGCATTTAGCTTTATCTGTGTTACGCAGATGATGGTAAGGACAGACATTTACCCAACCTTCGTTACTAACATATATCCTTCTTTGTTTTTATTTACACTCAGATTTCTGAAACCAGTCCGCAATTCAAACTCAAGAACCAAGATCATAGTCCGTGTTCAGTGCCATTACGTCAGTCCGCGCTCCTCAGCATTTACTCAGCATCTGAAGTTTTGGGAGAAGTTGGGGAACATGGGGAGGTTGGCCTTTCAGGGGTAGTGGGGGAAGGATCAGGAATTCTGGCTTTCAGACAGTCGTGCAGTTCTCTGATGGATCTTTCCAGCTCCTTGTGCTGCTTGGCCAGGTTGTACAGGGCCCCCAGAGAATTCTTGCCCACATTCAGGGTGGTGGTGGCCAGTCCTAGCTGCTCCCTTTCCATATGCTCCATCATGCTGGCTAGCATGTCCATACTAGACTGAAGACCACACAGTTGAGTATGGAGGCCCTCCTGAGCACAAGAGATGTTGGCATTGTCACGGTGTATCCTGAACAGGTATGCAGCTGTCTGACTTAGTTGTGGCATGATTTCCTCAAATAGCTCATGGGGAATGTGATTTGTGAGGGGCAGGAGCTGCTCCAAGGTTTTTGGAACAGACTCTTGTGGAAGACGAAGCTCTCGAACCAAGATTGCCATGTCCAGTGGGGTGACCATGACCAGATTAAGGTTGTGCAGTCCAGGGGACAGGAAGTACAAGGGGGAAGGCATTTTGTGTGTGGGGGGAGTATTGTTGATGTCGCACAGGCAAGTGGTTGGGACACTCTGGGCATTTAGTAGCCTGTACAAAGCTCCCCTCTGTCCTGGTGGGTGAGTTCGACTAAGGTCCACCCCTGCTGATCCTCCTCCAGAGGTACTGGGCTGATCGGAATATCTCTCCTGCCTTGGGGGTGGAAAGCTGGGGACAGGTCCTAGCAGTGAATTGGGTCTAGGATGCACTCGGGCAGTTGCTGCATATGGCCGACCTTGGCTGCCTCCCCTGGAGGGTATCGTTGCCACTGGCACATGTGACTGTCTCCATGGCATCTGCGGAAGGGGTGTGTTCCTGAGTCCAAAGGGTCCTTCAGGTGATGGTGGAGTCCTCGGGCCGACTCTTGCTGCAGGCAGATTCTGTGAAGCCGTCATCGCCAGGTGCTGGAACGATGAAGATCCTTCTGTTGCCAACTGGTTTAGCTGCTGGATGGAAGGCGGCTGTGGCGACCAATCATGTCTCGACCATCCCTCCTGTATATCCTCTTCTCCAAACAGTTCTGAGAGTCCAATCAGACTTAGAGGCAGATCAGGCATAGGTCCCTGATCAGGGGAGTCTGGTCTCTCAGCCATACTCCTGTGTCCTAGTAAAATACATATACGTTCATTATTACAGCTCCATGTCATTCTTTCAGATATTGTCTATCCTATCCCTCATTTTTGTGGGTGCATGTGTGTGAATGTAAATGTGCGTGCATGTCTTCTTCCTCGTCTAGAATATCACCAAGCACGGTCCATCCCAGTCCTCCCTATCTGGGGTGTACGCCACGATATTAGGGAGCTGGGGGCTGTCGGGGAGGATAATTGGTATTTCATCCATTTCCATATATTCTGGTTCTCTGTCTGTTTCGTTTGTGCTTTCTTCTAGGGCTCGGATGGCTAACAGTGGGAGCTGTCCTACTGTGGATGAAATCAATTTATTGACCAGAAATTTTATCAAGGGAATACCACAACATATTACCAGCAAGACCGCACAAAGGCCTTTCCAATTCGGGGACAGCGATGACAGGAGTTTCCTTTTTTGTCCGCATATCCAAAAGATGTCAGCTAAGGGTACCGTTCCCTTAGCTAAATTTGGAGTAGATACCCATGGGTGAGATTCAGTCCAATTACAGACCCCCCTGTGGCTGGTACTATTTGTTCACACTGTATGCCTGCTGCTGGCAGGGTGTGACAGACGGTAATGTTCCATGCTGTTTTGGCTGGTTTGTATTCTTGCTGCTTTTGCATACACTGTATGTGGTGTTTTGACTGGGTCGTCCCTACCTGCCAATCGCTTATGTATTGTGCTACTAAGCCTTTAGCTATACAGAATGGGTGTATCATCCCTTTCTCTATTTTAATCATAGGTGGAACGGTTCCTTCTGTACTTAGGGGCACTGGACAAAGTTTACTGTCGGCAGCATATTTTTCATCACCTACTGCCATTTTCATAACACATTGTGTATAGCATTCTGCTTGGTCTGAGTTATGTTGGGGACTCCTATAACAGTTGTTGATATCAGGTAGGGGTTTAGCCTGAGGTATCACACCCTTCCGGTGACAGGCTATGCAAGGCTTTTCACTGATCTGCCTAGCCGAAAATTTCAACCATTGGTAAAATAAATTGGTCTTCAACCCTTGTGTGCGGGCTAGGTCTGTACTGGGATCCCATCTCCCTAAGTGACTGCTTGTTTCTAGGCTTCTAATTGTCCTCTTTTTCCTTGGTTTGATTTTTACCCATTTTGTGGCTTCATGTACTGTAACAGTTACGTCTTGCTTGGTTTCCCTGCATCCTCCTTTATCACAAATTACCTCTATGTTGAGTGTTCCCTCCTCTTCACATTTGATGCTAATGGCTTCGCCTAATATGTAATCCCCCAGCTTTCCCTGTATTCCTATGTTCTTGTAGGCTTTTGATTTAATGTATACCAAATTATATGTTTTTCCTGTGTTTAGAATGCCTTGTTTAGCGGCTATTGCGGCCATGGCCACGGCACAGTCCGTTGTATGTTTTGGATGTCTATTTTCTCCCATACTGACCACCAGTAGTATTGTCAATCCCTTGAATAATTCCTTAATCATTGCTCTGATGACTGTTGAGATGTGCTACTAGATGTGCTACTAAGTGAGCCGTCACTAGATGAGCTGTCACTAGGGATGTGTGGTGTATCTGTGCTTTGTCTGGGTTGTACTTCCTGTGGTTCTTCTGTCGGTAAATCTACTAAGTTGCTGTCCGAGTCTGATGTCTCCTGTGGCCTGTCTATCTGTCGGTCTGTATTTCTGTCTGTCTGTTGGCCTCCATCTCCAGTTGTTTCTGAGTCTGCATCTGAGTCTGTCGCTGCTCTATCTGGCAGGGATCCACTACTCTCTGAAGCTGTGCGTCGTCTTTGTTCAATCAGTCTCTGTGAGCGCCTTGGCCGGTGTTCGCCTGGCTGCAGGGAGGCGTGGCCTTCCCTCGGTGCTTCTTCTGGCTGCAGGGAGGCGTGGCCGTCCCTCGGTGCTGCTGTAGGGTCTCTGGCTTCTCTTGCTTCCCCCCTTGGCCCGGCGGCTCTGCCAAGACGAGCTTGCCGAGGCCGCAGGGGCGCTGGGCCACCAACCCTACAGCAGTGGTTTAAATGAAACCAAGTGTCCTTACCGTCTACTTTGACTGCTCTACGTGAGGCAAGAATAACTTTGAAAGGACCTTCTCGGCGGGGCCTGTCCCACTTCTTTTTGAACACTTTGACGTAAACCAGATCACCAGGCTGGATGCTCTGATTTTCGAGTGGAATCTCTGCTTCTCTGTCTTCTGTAGCACCTTTGACCTGCAAAAAGATAGTTTTGTGTATTTGGGTTAACTGTCTCAGATAATTATGCCATTCGTCTTGTAGCTGCTCCAGCGATGGTCCTTCGTAGGGTCCTCTCAGGTATGGAATAGGCATCGGCCGACCTGTAAGAGCTTCAAATGGTGTAAAATGGGTTAGTCGGTTAGTTTCTGAGCGCATTGACAATAAAGCAAGCGGCAACGCATCCAGCCAGGTTAGTTTGCCATTGCTGTCTGCTATGATTTTTGCTAGTTTGTTCTTTAAAATGCCATTAGCCCGTTCCACCGCCCCATTTGATTGAGGGTGATAAACACACCCAAACTTCTGTTTGATACCCAATTGTTTGAATGTTTCTTGTGTAACCTTGGCTACAAAAGCCCTACCGTTGTCAGATGAGATAGTATCTGGAATGCCAAATCTTGGAAAGACATCTCGGCACAGAAATTTGGCTACCGTTTTATGGTCTTGATTTGCAGAGGCTACTGCCTCAATCCATCGGCTGAATCTGCATATCACTACCAAAACATATCTCATTCGTTTAACTCGATTTTCAGCTCCCATGTCTATGAAATCCATCATAAGATGTCTGAATGGCCCATCAGGGACCGGAATGTGGGCTAAAGGGGCTGTGAATGATTTCCGGACATTGTACTGTGCACATACCTCACACTCATTCAACAAACGGTCCACTGTAGCTGCCATATATGGTGACCACCAGACAGCTTTTAGTTTGTTCATAATTTGGACTCGCGAACAATGATCGGGTCCGTGGGCCCAAATGATTGCATGTCGTAATAAATTGGTGGGTAACACAAAATGTCCATGACTACTGCGCCACAGCTTGTCCGCTGGCCCCTGACTGCGTGTCTCAATAGCGCCTCGTTTAACCCACATTCGTTTTTCTTCTCCACTGGCCCTACTTTGAGCCACTATCAGTGCATCAAGTGAAACCAGTGGGGCACAATCTTGGATGGTTAGCAGGGGAAACATATTTTCCCCTTGTGCTCCTTTGCGAGCTGCGTCATCTGCTAGGTTGTTACCTTGAGCTATGATGTTATTATTCTTTTGATGACCTGCACATTTAATGATGGCTACCTCAGACGGTAATTGGAGAGCTTGTAACAGTTGGGAAATTGCTTCTCCATGAGTGACAGGGGTGCCATCTGCTCTCAGGAATCCCCTTTGTTTCCAAATGTTTGCATGTACATGACATACGCCATAAGCGTAGGCTGAGTCTGTGTAGATATTAACACGTTGATCTTTAGCTATCTGGCAAGCCATAGTTAAGGCTTTGATTTCTGCCAGTTGGGCTGAACAAGGCTGATCAATTCCTTGGGACTCCAGTAATTCAAAGGTCTTGCCATCCGTGTTTAGTTTAACAATCCCCATACCCGCATGCAATCCCGCGGCATCCCGAAAGCATGAGCCATCCACGAACAGGGTTAGATCTGCATCTATGGCGTGATTATACAAATGTTCTCTGGCTCTCAAAAATTTCTCTGTCTCTGCCACACAGTTATGTGGAGTACCATCTAACGGTGTGGTCAATTTGGTGGCAGGATTCACCGTGTGACAACGTTGTATTGTTATTTCTGGAGCGGACAACACAACTTCATATCCAGTGCGTCTAGCTTGTGTTAAGACAAAACGTTGACTGGTTAGCAGGGCATGTAACTGATGCGACGTGTACAACGTTACTGCATGTCCCATGATTATGGATGATGCTTTTTGAAATGCAAAGGCAGCTGCTGCTAGACCCTGATAGCATGGTGGCAATCCTGTTTCAATGTTGTCAAGCTTTGTCCTATAATAGGCCAATGGTTGTTTTCCTTCATTTGTTTCCTGCATTAGTACAGCACAAGCATAACCAGCTTTTTCAGTAACATACAAATGGAAAGGTTTCCCATAATCTGGGTTACCTAACGCGGGAGCAGATTGCATGTCTGTTTTTAGGGCCTCAAAAGCTCCCGTTGCCTCATCTGTCCAGACGAGGAGAGCTGCATTGCTTGTTTGCCCCACTGCTCTAATCATGGCACGCAAAGGTGCAGTTTTTATAGCATAATCACAAATCCACGGCCGACTGTACCCTGCCATCCCAAGGAATGAAAGCATCTGTCCCACTGTTTGGGGTTTGGGAGCCTTGATTATAGCCTCCACTTGGCTTGGGGCTATACATCGCGTGGTCCCACACAACTGTCTTCCCAAGTATTCTACTTGTTGTTTGCAGAACTGCAATTTGTCCTTACTTACTTTATGACCTCCATCTGCCAATGCATGCAATACAATTAATGAATCTTTTTCACACTGTTCTTGAGTCTCTGATGCAATAAGGAGATCATCCATATATTGCACCAATGTACTGGGTATGTCAAGGTGTTGTAAATCTTCAGCCAGGACTTTGTTAAAGATGGCTGGGGACAGGTTCAGTCCCTGAGGTAGCCGTGTATACGTTAGCTGTTGTCCCAGAAATGTGAATGCAAACAAATGTTGTGAGTCTGGGTGCACAGGCACACTGAAATAGGCTGAACACAGATCTATTACTGTGTACCATTTTGCTCCAGCAGGGATGCTTGATAGTATAGTATGTGGATCAGGTACTATAGGTGCATCCATTTCTATTATTGCATTGATAGGACGCAGATCATGTACCAGCCGATACTCTTTGGTATTGTTTTTAGGGATAGGGTAGATAGGAGTATTGCATGGGCTTGCAGTTTTTATTAAAACTCCAGCTGCCATTAGTCCCTTAATTACTGGTTTTATGCCTTCAATAGCCTGAGGTTTTAATGGATACTGCCTTTGGTGAGGCAGTTTTGCTCCCGGTTTTACTTTTATTTTTACTGGTAAGGCTGTTTTTACTAGTCCTACATCCGTTTTGCTTTTGGACCACACCACTGGTGGTATTTGCTCTAACAATTTCTCTTGTTGGGCCGATAACACCATCTGTCCCTCTGGTCTAGGATTGAGCTCCACTTTTTGAGCTATAGCCTCATCATTTACTTTTAAATTAATTCGTACAAACTGCTGGTCTTTTGACAGATGTACTTGTGGACTTTCCATGTTTTGCCATTCTTCAACTTCTGAGGCTGTCTTTACCATTGGACCTAGGTCATGGGATTCGTACTTTTCTGAGACTAAAAGGGTCACATGAGGCGTGGCATTCGGCATTTGATACCATTGTTGTTCAGCTGAAGTTAGCTTGACAGAAGCTGCGGCCCCTTGGGGGCCTAAATAAATTTCTGTGGTGGTTATATGAAACAGCCGTTGATTCATCAATGCATCCCAGCAGCATGCATAGTCAGTTTGTTCTTGTTTGGCATCGAACATCAGGGTGACATGTAAAGGTAAACTAGGTGTACATACTGCTTCATAGTGTTGTTCTGCCCAGGGCTTCCATTTTTCCCATTCCAGTTGAAGATTTGAATTTTCTGGTTGTAACTTCAGCCAGTATACCATGGGTTGCACAGGTCGGACCTTGTTTTCCATGTCCATAAGCACCATAATGTTGGCGAGTGCTTCGTCAGGAAAGTGTATTTGCAGTCCTTGATGGGTACACACTATCTGGGTTTGTAGCTTACATAAAATGTCTCTTCCCAGCAAATTCACAGGTGTATTTTGTGAGTATAACAGGGGTGCTTCAATTGTTTTTCCTGCAATCGTTACAGGAAGTGGGCGTGTAAAAGGTATTATTTGAGTCTTCCCAGAGAAGCCGATGGTCTTAATTACAGACCCAGAGAGGGGGAGATGAGCGCCCATTTTCCCTATGCAAGAGTATGTTGCCCCTGTATCCACCATGAAAGGGAAATCTCTGTTTTGTATATTAACAGTGACGGTTGGCTCTTCCTTAGGTATCATCGAAATAGCCAATGCCACCGTTTCCCCCTCTGTCTTCTCTAGGCCTCCCTATTGCCAATAGGCAGAGGGTCCAACCCAAGGTCGGGTCGGACAATTTCTCATTCGATGTCCAGGTTGTCCACAGCTCCAACACTCATTAGAGGGTTGATCCCCTATTGGGGGTGTTGGTCCCATAGGCGGTCCCGCTTGACTGTTCCTGGGAGCTGAGTTTTGGAATCTGCTTCCAAATGAAGGTTGGCGAGATCCTCTTCGCCACCCTCCTCTTTGACCTGGAAAGTTCCGTGACTCTCCTCTCCACCCATGACTGTAGGTGGGTCCATTTCCGGGTGTGCCAGTGCTATGGTAGTGATAGTGATGCTCCACTGGTGCCGAGACTTCTCCTGCAGCAGTGCTCCCTGCTGCTCCCTGGGGGCTCTGTGTGGCTGTTACCACAGGTGCCTGTATGGTGGCAGCAGTGTTTGCCGTAGGGCCTAGGCTCGCCGGCTCAGAAGGAACAGGGGTCATCATTGGTGCCTGGGTCTTTGTTTTTTCTTTCTTGACTTTGGTTAGCTCTCCCAACTGCATCTGCACCAATTTTTTCGTCAGGGATTTTGCTGCATCTTCTTCTTTTTGTTTTTCTTTCTTGTAGATTTCAAGATGGTGACAAATATGCTCAGAGTATAAAGCCCAATTCATTTTCGATAGTCCCACGACTCCATCTAGGGCTTTCTGAACCTCATCTGGTAGAGCCTTTTTTACAGTTATTTTAAACAGGATTTCAGTTGCTGGTGAATGGTTCCATGCATTTCCTGTTTCCTCCGCCCATCTTTTCTGGAATCGGTGCAGGAACTTCTTTGGGCACTCTTCAGGTGTCCACTCCTCATCATCCAATTTAGAGGGATCCAAGACCTCAGGGTACTTTCTTCTCAGTCCTTCCCACATGGAGTTTCTATAGCGATTAAAGGGGACTTCATCATGTTGATTAGTGCCCATCATTTGTGTTAGTCCAACCTTTCCTGCTAATTCTTCAGTGTCATGTTTTCCCATGACATGCATTAGCAAGGCTTTTATGTCACCTAAAGACAAGGTTACCCCTGCAGTGCCTTCTTCTAAGGCAGTTATCCATCTCCCCGTTCCTTGGGTGATGTCTGGCAGCCTGTTGGCCAGCCCCACCACGTCTGTCCAGCTCCATGGGGTATACACATGATGTCCGTTTCTAACCACCAGTGGGCATATGAGGTCGTCGTCCTCCTCTTCTTCTGTGCGGGCTCCATACTGTCTTCCAGATCGAGTGCGACTGACTGGTTCCAGGCAGTCCATCCAGTCGGTTATATTCTGTTCTAAAGCCGCTATGTCTTTGGCTACACATTGTTGTCTTTGCCTGAGTCGGGCCTCTTTTCCACTCTCAATGACGATCTCACCAGAAATTTTTCGGGTGGGTGGCTGTATAATGTGATTCCCTTGATTGGGTGTCGATTGTTGTAATATTCTTCTTTCCTCGGCGTCCCTATGTCTTTGTTTTCTTTCCTTCGCTAGCCGAAGTTGCTCAGCTAGTTCTTCATTATCTCTTCTGGCCAGATCCAGTGTGTCACAGAAGCTCTTGTGCCACTCTTCGGAGCCTCTATAGCCTGTGAAGGTCCAGTCGGCTGACTTATGGTGGGAGGGGACGGTTTTCAGTGGACCTCGATGTGCAGGCGGAGCCTTCAGGTCTCTCTCTTTATCCTCGTCTGCCTCCGTGTCACTGTTATTTGTGGCCCCCCCTGCTGGTCGTGGTGAGCGACCACTTACTTTCGGACTTGGAGACCTTGTATGATCCATTTGACAGACTGAGGACCTGTCTCCTTGTGGCTCTCGAGCTTTTAGTGTCAGTGTGAATTTGCCCTCCACATCCATGCCTTGGTCCTCTTCACGAGTTCCTAATACAAATTGTCCAGCTGTCTTTCCCATATCATGACGTTTATATGGGGGTGGCTCTGCTTCCCAGCTCGGTGCACTGGCTTTAGTCTCTTTGGATCTTTCCTCTGTCATTTTTTCTCTTTTCTGCTGTAGCCTCTGTGCTTCCTGCTTGAACAAGGCCAAAACTTCTTTTTCTTCAGTGCGTTTTTTGTTGTTATTTACGTTCTTCTGCTGATCTTTAATTTCTTTTTTCTGTATTTCTACCGCACCTGCTTCACACATCACCGGATCAAATGATCCCTCCAAAGGCCATTGCCTGCCCCCATGTGACCTTTTGTGCCACTTTCTCATACATTGGTTGGCCTTAGTGCGTTTTCCTGGATATTTTCTTAGTACTAAGTCTAGCGGGGTACTTTCCCGACCTT
Source organism: Thalassophryne amazonica (assembly GCF_902500255.1). Taxonomy (NCBI): domain Eukaryota; kingdom Metazoa; phylum Chordata; class Actinopteri; order Batrachoidiformes; family Batrachoididae; genus Thalassophryne; species Thalassophryne amazonica. The sequence continues at coordinate 105,983,400 of NC_047109.1, forward strand.
GACCTTGAGAGTTACCCATGTAACCCTGACAAACGCTATGTGAGGTGTTTCTATGGTGTTCTGGTAGTCCCTCAGGGGCTGTCCTGATCCAGACCAATAACTTGCTGGCTGTAACACCTGTTTTGTATTTTAAACCCTTAAAAGGATTAAATTTCCAACTGTTATGCCCGTCTTCTTTTTCTTTAACTAAATACGAAAATTTACCTGTTTCCCACCGAACCTTCCTTGGGACCACAGTCAGAGTCAACCTAGGAAACAGTTCTTCACCTGGATCGGTTGGCAGTGTTATTAAATGATTTAATGGTATGCTAATTTCTTTATTAGGATCAGCACAAAGCAGCTCCAACCACGGGGTTAAACCCTGATGCCACAGACGTCTTATCAGCAGCTCCCAATTAATTAGAGGGAATTGTTCTTTCTTTTGCTTCAGATTGATTACCTTAGTAATCTGCCATAATTTCTGATTGATCTCTTGTTCGTCCTGCCAATGTTCTGCTCCTACCCTGTCAAAATAGGTCCTTTCCAGCCAAAAATGTGTCCTGATTCCCTGGGTTTCGATGTCTCCGTCAGTCAAGTAATGTTCTGGGAGTATTATTTCATCATCACTTAAGTCTCCCATCAATGACTGTCCCAAGCATTGATCAGTCTGTCAGCTTTTTCACTATAATCTAAGCTTTAACTCTTTTGATTTATAACCAACTTTATTTATTTAATCCTCTTACAACCCTAACACTTCCTAGTGTCTTTGCTCCCGACTTTCTATTTTCCTTCTAATTTTTTAACTTTCTGCTTCTCGTCTTTTTCTGCTATGTTTGTTTATTAGTTTTCTTTCTTTGAAATAATATCTACCTTCTCTGTATTTACATAGCAGTCTAGTCTCTTATCCTGTCTTTTTCTTCACTGTCTCTGTTTCACACTTTCCTCTCTGCCTGTCATGCACCTCCCAAGTCCTCCTGTTGGGTCTAAATACCTCCCCCTCGTACTCTTTCACATTAATCTTGTATGTCAGCCAGCCTGCAAGCCCTCACAGCTTTACACAGATTACTCTCCACTCTCCCACACACCAATCTTCAAAAGCTTTATACACAAAAATTATTAAAAACAACTTTCTATATATCTCTATCTAGACTTCTGCCACTTTTCACTCCGCGGCTTTAAACAACCTTTTTATTCACTTAACACCAATGTGTTCTGTTTAAGCATGTATCTCTTCTTCACGTTAGACAGCTTCTCCGGCGCTGTCAGCAACTTCATATATTATTTTTTTTTACAAGCCCTCTTTGAGCGTACAATATTTCATTTACTTCTATGCCTTACCGCGCCTCGCGTGCGTATCCTGTGCTTAATATATTATTTTTCACCAGCTCCTTTCTGAGCATACAATATTTCATTTACTTCTACGCCTTACCGCGCCTCGTGTGCGTATCCTGTGCTTAATATATTATTTTCACAAGCTCCTTTCTGAGCATACAATATTTCATTTATTTCTACGCCTTACTGCGCCTCGCGTGCGTATCCTGTGCCTTTCTGCACTTTCTTCTACCTTTTTTTTTTTCCACTTACTGAGCTCCTCGTGAGCTTAATGTGCCTTTGCACTGAAAATATTCTCTTTTTCTTTTCTTATAAAAAACTCATATTACTGTGTACTTAATTACTTATTCTTCTCCCACGCCCCACAAGCGTGTATTTGGTGCCTTACTGCACTATTTTCTGCTTCATTAATTCTCATGTATTCTGCACTAACTCTCTATTTATTTTATTTTTTTTATAGTTTTTCTCTTTTCTTAAAAAATGACATCCTTTATTGAGCTCTTTTACTTACTGTCAGCTGTGCTACTTTGCACTGTTCTCTTTAAATCTCTTCATCACGTACGGTATTTCTACTGCGCCCCCTCAGGTGCTCATCTTGTGCTTCCTCTGCACGTATTCTCTGTTAAACTCTTTTTCTCACTTATTTCACTTCAGTCTCTGTTAAACTCTTTAAATAACCTTGTATTACCTTGTATCTATTTGTCAGTATACTCCCCTAAATTAACCCCTACAGCGCATGCTATCAGCCGGCACGTTAGTAACGAATTTCAACACCAATTATTCCCCAAGCATCCAGGTTAATTCTCCACGCATTCTTTTCCACACCAGAGTTCATGAACATTCCTGACCTTTCACTCACACAGACATTCTTTTTTTCCGGGAACACACACACCTTCTGAGCATTTTATCTACAAGGCCTAATAATTTTCAATCTTATCTTTTTTTAGTTTCTTATCAATTTTCTTAGTCCAGGTTCTTTTGGGTAAGAGGCAATTAAAAAAATATCACCTGTCAACTTGGGCGGAAATCCCGACTCACTCCTCCAGATCGTGCAGAAGTTATAAAAGGTTTCTGCTTACCTTTTAGTCGTGATCACTGTTATTTACGGTCTGGAGGGATGAGCTGGACCGCCCCATGCTGCCGGAATGCCCCTGGACCCTCCTGGCTGGCTCGCCAAGTTCTGTCGCGGCTCGTCTTTAGTCTTCTCGGGATGTCTTCTTTTAGATAACACAAACTAATTGCAAGTGATATGCTAGAAAAAGGACACAACACTTTAGAATAATTCAGCCTTAAGCAAGATAAAATGCACAGAGTTTTTAAGTTTATTTAAGCCTTCGACACAGAGCTTAGACAAACTGAGTCCTCTAGAGAGACTGAATATGACAACCGCGCTCGTCTATTTATTGGAGACCCGCGGGCATCGCTCCTCCTTCAACTTTTTTATTTATTTCATTCCTAAGACATGGTTTTCTATTGGAAGCGTCCTCTAGTGAACCCTAAGCAGGTGTTAGGCCATTATTTCAATGTGACAAACGCTCCCATTAAAACATGAAGGATTTACAACTGATTTTTTTAAAAGACCTTCAGCCACAGGTGCAGCTGGCCTGAGGCCCCCCCCGCACGTGGCCTCAGTCACACGTGCAGCTGGCCTGAGGCCCCTGCACGTGGCCTGCGGGAAAGCACCTAAGAGGCCTTGGAAAGCCCCTGACAGACTGAATGACTAATAGAGCCCTTTTTTTGGGTTGAACACCTGCTAGTTCAACCAGAGGACATACAGTTCGGATCAGGACACTTGATAGTTCATCACAGTTCAAATATGGACCTAAAAATTCTTCTACACCTGCATCCTGCAAACACAAAGTCCGGGCCGGTACGTAGGGTTTAACTGGACCAGCTAAGTAGGGAGGTGCCAGTCCGTGACCAATTTTATTGGCTGGTCGCAGTACCTTATCATCATCATTTATGGATTATCACCTAAAATCGTCTCCTCCACTACTTTCAGTATAATACGCATTGTGGAGCGCATTGTGTGCACTGTTCATCCTGCTGATCCCAAATTGCAATTAAAAGGAAATACGCGTGCACAAGATGTCACGAGCCATGTGTTTAGCATTTTTAAGACTGTCAGCAAATATGTAGTGCAGCAAAGTTTCACCATTATCACAAGGCATGTTTTATTTATTCTGACAGAAGTATAAAGTGAAGTGCAGCACAGTGAGTGTGCACAGTCCCTCAGCTGGCCTATCACTACACTATTGGAATGCAAAGCACAAGCGCAAGTCTTTAGCTCTTTAAATGCATTGATTATCTGTTGAATTCAAAGAATGGTATATTGCCAGGTTTTCACTCACTGAGGTGCAGGGGTGGTGGCCAAGTGGTTAATGTGCTTGGTTTCAGTTCAGAAGGCTCCGGGTTCAAATCCCACCCCCGCCACATTTCTCCATGTAATGTGGAGTTGCGTCAGGAAGGGCATCCGGCGTAAAACCTGTGCCAATTCAACATGCAGATCCACCTTGGATTTGCTGTGGCGACCCCGAGTGCAAACAAGGGAGCAGCCGAAGGGACTTACTTTTTTCACTCACTGAGGTGCATGACCTGCCTGAAACATTGTTCACTGCAAGTCAGAACTGCTGACCTTTGGATGTACCAGACCCAGCTTACCACAAAGTCTACAATTATTCATACATAATACATACAAAATACTCATTTACATACTGCTGTCTACATGACATCAATGCCCACTGTCATGTGTGCAATTATTGTTGCAGTGACCACCAACCCAACGTGCAAAAATTTGAACAGCCCAGTCAGTTTACCGCTCGTTCTTTTGGATCTTAGTAAATTAGGCCCAATGTTTGTGTTTGCATAAAGCCCATGGAGAGTCAAATGACCCTGGCTAGCTGACCTGGCTAGCCACATTCTTGTGTTTGCATATTTGCTGTCTGTGTGTTCTGAGACTTCCTTGTTTACATAACAGAAGTAGCTCTCCATAGGGGATCTTGGAGTCACTTGCCTAGCTGAAAGGACTGCGTATGAAGCAGGAGTTGTGTGCAAAACGTGTAAAATTACAGCTGCCTAGTACACCTATTGCTACAACTATTTGTGCACCACAGCGGCTGAAAGATCTGTCGTTCTGGATGTCCCAGCTGGACAACATGTACTGTGTTTGAATAGCAAACACAGGGGACTGTTAGTCATTGTGAGTGACTGTAACCTGTAGCTATTATATACGAGGTCTATTAGAAAAGTATCCGACCTTATTATTTTTTTCAAAAACCATATGGATTTGAATCACGTGTGATTGCGTCAGACAAGCTTGAACCCTCGTGCGCATGCATGTGTTTTTCCACGCCTGTCGGTTGCTTCATTCGCCTGTGAGCAGGCTTTGAGTGAGGAGTGGTCCAGCCCCCTCGGCGGATTTTCATTGTCAGGAAATGGCGGAATGATTTGGGCTTTTTTTCCATCAGAATTTTTTCAGAAACTGTTAGAGACTGGCAGCTGGAAACCATTCGAAAAATTTATCTGGCTTTTGGTGAAAATTTCACGGGCTTCACAGAGAATAGCACTGCACTGTATAGGCCCGATGTATCTGAGTGAGCTCTTGCAGCCATACACTCCACGTAGGGCTCTGAGGTCAGCTGACCAGCTTCTCCTGGCTGTTCCTAAAGCCAGGCTTAAATCCAGAGGTGATAGAGCCTTTTCTGTCGCAGCACCACGACTCTGGAACCATCTTCCGCTGACTGTCAGGTCCTCAGAGTCTGTGAGACAGTTCCTTTAATATTTTACACTTTTGTATTGCTATTATTGGGAAGCACTTTGGTCAGCTGCAGCTGTGTTTTAAATGTGCTATATAAATAAATTTGAATTTGAATTTAGAAATGACAAATATAAAATATAGATAGAAAAACTATTTAAGCCATCAGGTACATGATTTTTTTAATTCATGACCTTTTTCCCCATGTAAACAGGGTGAAGAAAAGAGCTGACATTATCGGAGCCTTCAAGGTGAATCCAGTCTACCTGAGACGTGAAAATCAAGAGTCAGGTGAAAGTTCTTGTTCTTTTGGCCTGTGAGGATTATTGTTTGAATCAAGTCAGGCGAACCATCAGTGTACTGTTTCATCTAATCAAATGTTAAACAGCCTGGTGGCATTTACAAGATGACCGCAAAAATTATTAGCCACTTCAGTTTTCAATCTGGTGGGAGTTTTTTTTTTTTTTTAAAGATAGAACCTGGAAATATATGTATTTTCATCATATATTTGCACAATTTTGGTTTATTTCAATGTTGTACCCTGTGCAATTTTTTGTGCTTTTTAGTTGGATTGTATACGGTGTAAGAGTTTAGTAATAGAGGGAGTATTTCTGTTTTTAAAGTTAGCCTTGTCATTTGGATGAACATTCATCTTCACTGCTTCCCAAACTTACCTGTGGGTCCAAGTAGCTTGTGCACAGCAATGGCAACACCCCAGTAAACTCCATTGGCTTGCAGGCTGAACTAAGTAAGGATAGCACACAGAGAGATTCTTTACGATGGGGTTTGCTTTGCTCCTGTATCACTTAAAAAGCCCAAAACTACATACAAATTAAAAATCCATTGATCTCTTCCACTCTGACTGCCTGGTGGTAAACTTTAGAAATGATAAATTCACAAATGGAAATCTGTATCAACAGTTGTATGCAAAAGTTTGGGCACCCCTGATAATTTTCATGATTTCCTTTTATAAATCATTGGTTGTCTGGATCAGAAATTTCAGTTAAATACACTCAACAAAAATATAAACGCAACACTTTTGGTTTTGCTCCCATTTTGTATGAGATGAACAAAAGATCTAAAACTTTTTCCACATACACAATATCACCATTTCCCTCAAATATTGTTCACAAACCAGTCTAAATCTGTGATAGTGAGCACTTCTCCTTTGCTGAGATAATCCATCCCACCTCACAGGTGTGCCATATCAAGATGCTGATTAGACACCATGATTAGTGCACAGGTGTGCCTTAGACTGTCCACAATAAAAGGCCACTCTGAAAGGTGCAGTTTTATCACACAGCACAATGCCACAGATGTCGCAAGATTTGAGGGAGCGTGCAATTGGCATGCTGACAGCAGGAATGTCAACCAGAGCTGTTGCTCGTGTATTGAATGTTCATTTCTCTCCCATAAGCCGTCTCCAAAGGCGTTTCAGAGAATTTGGCAGTACATCCAACCAGCCTCACAACCACAGACCACGTGTAACCACACCAGCCCAGGACCTCCACATCCAGCATGTTCACCTCCAAGATCGTCTGAGACCAGCCACTCGGACAGCTACTGAAACAATCGGTTTGCATAACCAAAGAATTTCTGCACAAACTGTCAGAAACCGTCTCAGGGAAGCTCATCTGCATGCTCGTCGTCCTCATTGGGGTCTCGACATGACTCCAGTTCGTCGTTGTAACCGACTTAAGTGGGCAAATGCTCACATTCGCTGGCGTTTGGCACGTTGGAGAGGTGTTCTCTTCACGGATGAATCCCGGTTCACACTGTCAAGGGCAGATGGCAGACAGCGTGTGTGGCGTCGTGTGGGTGAGCGGTTTTCTGATGTCAATGTTGTGGATCAAGTGGCCCATGGTGGCGGTGGGGTTATGGTATGGGCAGGCGTCTGTTATGGACGAAGAACACAGGTGCATTTTATTGATGGCATTTTGAATGCACAGAGATATCGTGACGAGATCCTGAGGCCCATTGTTGTGCCATACATCCAAGAACATCACCTCATGTTGCAGCAGGATAATGCACAGCCCCATGTTGCAGAGATCTGTACACAATTCTTGGAAGCTGAAAATGTCCCAGTTCTTGCATGGCCGGCATACTCACCGGACATGTCACCCATTGAGCATGTTTGGGATGCTCTGGACTGGCGTATACGACAGCGTGTACCAGTTCCTACCAATATCTAGCAACTTCGCACAGCCATTGAAGAGGAGTGGACGAACATTCCACAGGCCACAACTGACAACCTGATCAACTCTATGCGAAGGAGATGTGTTGCACTGCATGAGGCAAATGGTGGTCACACCAGATACTGACTGGTATCCCCCCCCCCCCCCCAATAAAACAAAACTGCACCTTTCAGAGTGGCCTTTTATTGTGGGCAGTCTAAGGCACACCTGTGCACTAATCATGGTGTCTAATCAGCATCTTGATATGGCACATCTGTGAGGTGGGATGGATTATCTCAGCAAAGGAGAAGTGCTCACTATCACAGATTTAGACTTGTTTGTGAACAGTATTTGAGGGAAATGGTGATATTGTGTATGTGGAAAAAGTTTTAGATCTTTGAGTTCATCTCATACAAAATGGGAGCAAAACCAAAAGTGTTGCGTTTATATTTTTGTTGAGTGTATATAATATAGCAGACGAACACACTGATATTGAGAAGTGGAATGAAATATCTCGTATTTACAGAACAAAAATTAAACTAAACAAAATTGGGCAGGTGCATAAATTTATTTCTCCTCATTGCATCTCTTCTAATGAATGCTAACATGGGTGCCTCTAAACAACTGACCTGAAAACAAAAATTGTTCAATGTCATGGTTTAGGGGAAGGATACAAAAACCTATCTCAGAGATTTCAGCTGTCAGTTTCCACTGTGACGAACATATTGAGGAAATGGAAGACTGCAGGCACAGTAGTTAACCCCTTAACCCCTAGAGCCTATTTCACCAAAATCACATACCTATACATTATGATTTATTTCTCAGCTTGTACAAGGTCAAAAATGCAAACATTTGGATCAGCTAAAAGACAGGTCCTAGGGGATGTTGTGGATGCAAAAAAATTGAAAGTAAATAATATTTTGTAGGATTAAATGAGTTTTTTTTTCCCCAAAAAGTGAATTCCGATTTATGTCTTTATTTGCTTGGCGTTTCAGCTGTGGTTAGTTGATATGTGATTGAAGTGGATACGTTTGTAGAGGAGACTTCGCTTAACATTTTGATGTATAATAAGTGTATGTTGGTGTCAGCACTGGTTAGTTATGAGTGTTCAAATGTTCCAAAACAGGGCAAGTCCCCAAATTTGGGGACTCTAGGGTTTAAGAAGTGGCAGGCCAAGAAAAATCTCAGATAAGCTGAAACAAAGGATGGTTTGAACAGCCATAGTCAACCCACATACCTGCTCCAAAGACCTACGACATGATCTTGCTGCAGATAGTGTCTCTGTGCATCGTTCAACTATACAGTGCACTTTGCACAAAGAGATGCTGTATGTTGCTGTAATACAGAGTGAGCCTTTTCTGCATACATGCCACAAACAGAGTCATTTGAGGTATGCTAAAGCACATTTGGACAAGCCAGTTTCATTTTTGGAATAAGGTGCTGTGGACTGATGAAACTAAAACTGAGTTATTTGGACCGAACAAGGGGCAGTATGCATGGCTGAAAAAGAACACAGCATTCCAAGAAAAACGCTTGCTACCTACAGTAAAATTCGGAGGTGGTTCCATCATGCTGTGTGGCTGTGTGGCCAGTGCAGGTTCTGGGAATCTTGTTAAAGTTGAGGGTCACATGGATTCCAGTCAATATCAGCAGATTCTTGAGAACAATGTTCAAGAATCAGTGACAAAGTCGAAGTTGCACCGGGGCTGGATCTTTCAACAAGACAACGACCCTAAACACTGCTCAAAATCTACTAAGGTATTCATGCAGAGGAACAAGTATAACATTCTGGAATGGCCATCTCAGTCCCCAGACCTGAATATTATTGAAAATCTGTGGTGTGATTTTAAGTGGGCTGTCCATGCTCAGAAACAAACAAACCTGACTGAACTGGAGATGTTTTGTAAAGAAGAATGGTCCAAAATACCTTCAACCAGAATCCAGACTCTCATTGGAAGCTACAGGAAGCATTTAGAGGCTGTTATTTCTGCAAAATGAGGATCTACTAAATATTGATTTTTTTTTTTTTTTCTGTTGGGGTGCCCAAATCTATGCACCTGTATAATTTTGTTTAAAGAATTATTACACACTTTCTACAAATCCTATAAACTCCATTTCACTTCTCAAATATCACTGTGTTTGTCTGCTATATGATATATTTAACTTAAATTGCTGATCCAAACAACCAATGATTTATAAAGTAAAATCATGGAAATTATCAGGGGAGCCCAAACTTTTACATACAGTACAACTGGATGCTCCTATTTGGCACAATCCAGACTTCAATCAATCAATCAATTTTATTTATATAGCGGCAAATCACAACAAACAGTTGCCCCAAGGCTCTTTATATTGTAAGGCAAGGCCATACAATAATTACGTAAAAACCCCAACGGTCAAAACGACCCCCTGTGAACAAGCACTTGGCGACAGTGGGAAGGAAAAACTCCCTTTTAACAGGAAGAAACCTCCAGCAGAACCAGGCTCAGGGAGGGGCAGTCTTCTGCTGGGACTGGTTGGGGCTGAGGGAGAGAACCAGGAAAAAGACATTCTGTGGAGGGGAGCAGAGATCAATCACTAATGATTAAATGCAGAGTGGTGCATACAGAGCAAAAAGAGAAAGAAACACTCAGTGCATCATGGGAACCCCCTAGCAGTCTAAGTCTGTAGCAGCATAACTGGTGACGCCCACTGGTGGTGGGCCAGCAGTACCTCCTCTTCTGGCGGCCCACACACAACAGATGGTTCAGGGTCACCTGATCCAGCCCTAACTATAAGCTTTAGCAAAAAGGAAAGTTTTAAGCCTAATCTTAAAAGTAGAGAGGGTGTCTGTCTCCCTGATCTGAATTGGGAGCTGGTTCCACAGGACAGGAGCCTGAAAGCTGAAGGCTCTGCCTCCCATTCTACTCTTACAAACCCTAGGAACTACAAGTAAGCCTGCAGTCTGAGAGCGAAGCGCTCTATTGGGGTGATATGGTACTATGAGGTCCCTAAGATAAGATGGGACCTGATTATTCAAAACCTTATAAGTAAGAAGAAGAATTTTAAATTCTATTCTAGAATTAACAGGAAGCCAATGAAGAGAGGCCAATATGGGTGAGATATGCTCTCTCCTTCTAGTCCCCGTTAGTACACTAGCTGCAGCATTTTGAATTAACTGAAGGCTTTTCAGGGAACTTTTAGGACAACCTGATAATAATGAATTACAGTAATCCAGCCTAGAGGAAATAAATGCATGAATTAGTTTTTCAGCATCACTCTGAGACAAGACCTTTCTAATTTTAGAGATATTGCGTAAATGCAAAAAAAGCAGTCCTACATATTTGTTTAATATGCACTTTGAATGACATATCCTGATCAAAAATGACTCCAAGATTTCTCACAGTATTACTAGAGGTCAGGGTAATGCCATCCAGAGTAAGGATCTGGTTAGACACCATGTTTCTAAGATTTGTGGGGCCAAGTACAATAACTTCAGTTTTATCTGAGTTTAAAAGCAGGAAATTAGAGGTCATCCATGTCTTTGTCTGTAAGACAATCCTGCAGTTTAGCTAATTGGTGTGTCCTCTGGCTTCATGGATAGATAAAGCTGGGTATCATCTGCGTAACAATGAAAATTTAAGCAATGCCGTCTAATAATACTGCCTAAGGGAAGCATGTATAAAGTGAATAAAATTGGTCCTAGCACAGAACCTTGTGGAACTCCATAATTAACCTTAGTCTGTGAAGAAGCTTCCCCATTTACATGAACAAATTGTAATCTATTAGATAAATATGATTCAAACCACCGCAGCGCAGTGCCTTTAATACCTATGGCATGCTCTAATCTCTGTAATAAAATTTTATGGTCAACAGTCAAGTGATGGCTTTTTAAGTAATGGTTTAATTACTGCCACCATAAAAGCCTGTGGTACATAGCCAACTAATAAAGATAGATTGATCATATTTAAGATCGAAGCATTAAATAATGGTAGGGCTTCCTTGAGCAGCCTGGTAGGGATGGAGTCTAATAGACATGTTGATGGTTTGGATGAAGTAACTAATGAAAATAACTCAGACAGAACAATCTGAGAGAAAGAGTCTAACCAAATACCGGCATCACTGAAAGCAGCCAAAGATAACGATACGTCTTTGGGATGGTTATGAGTAATTTTTTCTCTAATAGTTAAAATTTTATTAGCAAAGAAAGTCATGAAGTCATTACTAGTTAAAGTTAAAGGAATACTCGGCTCAATAGAGCTCTGACTCTGTCAGCCTGGCTACAGTGCTGAAAAGAAACCTGGGGTTGTTCTTATTTTCTTCAATTAGTGATGAGTAGTAAGATGTCCTAGCTTTACGGAGGGCTTTTTTATAGAGCAACAGACTCTTTTTCCAGGCTAAGTGAAGATCTTCTAAATTAGTGAGACGCCATTTCCTCTCCAACTTACAGGTTATCTGCTTTAAGCTGCGAGTTTGTGAGTTATACCACGGAGTCAGGCACTTCTGATTTAAAGCTCTCTTTTTCAGAGGAGCTACAGCATCCAAAGTTGTCTTCAATGAGGATGTAAAACTATTGACGAGATACTCTATCTCACTTACAGAGTTTAGGTAGCTACTCTGCACTGTGTTGGTATATGGCATTAGAGAACATAAAGAAGGAAGAAGAAGTTATAGACTTAACAATCAATAAAGCAACTCTTCACATCAGTACATGTGAACAGAAAGGAATCACACACCTTCATCACCTCTTTCAAAATAACATGTACATGTCATTTAAATAACTTGATGCAGTGGTTTGGAAATATTGGAGGAAATTTTATTCATTACCATCACGTAAAGCATGATGTCAAAATTTCAGACACGTCAATGCCCACCACAACCACCCACAATTGTGAGACATCAAGAACCTCTTCCCAATAAAGAAACCTTGTCTAAGGTATATAAGTTAACATCATGTGTGGACACTGCTTTACACTTACCCAGTTTAAAATGGGGGATGGACTTGCTCCTCACATCGGACCCTGACCACTGGACACAGATTTGTAATAACACATTTTCAATGACAAAAAATACCAACCTACAGCTCATCCAATACAAAATTCTTCATAGAACACAGTACACAGTATAAGATGTATAAAATGGGCTTCTCAGATTCTGATGTTTGTTCACAGAGTAAGCTAAACACCACTGACACCTATTTCCATGCACTTTGGCTCTGCTCACCTGTCCAGCTTTTTTGGTCAAAAGTCACTGAAAAATTGTCCTCCATCTCAGAATACAAAATCCCTTTATCTCCTAATTTATGTTTACTTGGACTTGGAGACATAACAGTTATTGCACTGCCAACTAAACAATCTAAAACTATACTTGTAGCACTGATTATCGCCAAATAAAACCTATATTGCTGAATTTGGAAAAACAAACAATCAATCAATATTAACCACTGGTCAAACCTCTTTTTCAAATATATACAATGAGGAAAATAAGTATTTGAACACCCTGCAATTTTGCAAGTTCTCCCACTTAGAAATCATGGAGGGGTCTGAAATTTTCAACTTAGGCGCATGTCCACTGTGAGAGACATAATCCAAAAAAAAAAAAAAAAAAAAAAAAACATTATTCCGGAAATCACAATGTATGATTTTTGAATAATGTATTTATATGTTACTGCTGCAAATAAGTACGAGTATTTGATCCCCTACCAACCAGCAAGAATTCTGGCTCACACAGACCTGTTAGTTTTTCTTTAAGAAGCCCTCTTATTCTTGACTCTTTACCTGTATTAATTGCACCTGTTTGAACTTACCTGTATAAAAGACACCTGTTCACACAATCAATCACACTCCAACCTGTCCACCATAGCCAAGACCAAAGAGCTGTCTAAGGACACCAGTGACAAAACTGTAGACCTGCACAAGGCTGGGATAGACTACAGGACAACAGGCAAACAGCTTGGTAGAAGACAACAACTGTTAAGATTACTTATTAGAAAGTGGAAGAAACACAAGATGACTGTCAATCTCCCTCAGTCTGGGATTCCATGCAAGATCTCACTTTGTGGGGTAAGGATGATTCTGAGAAAGCTCAGAACTACACAGGAGGATGACCTGAAGAGAGCTGGGACCACAGTCACAAAGATTACATTAGTAACACATGATGCTGTCATGGTTTAAAATCCTGCAGGGCAGCAAGGTCCCCCTGCTCAAGTCAGCACATGTCCAGGCCCGTTTGAAGTTCACCAGTGACCATCTGGATGATCCAGAGGAGGCATGGGAGAAGGTCATGTGATCAGATGAGACCAGAATAGAGCTTTTTGGAATCAACTCCACTTACCATGTTTAGAGGATGAGAACAACCCCAAGAAAACCATCCCAACCGTGAAGCATGGGGGTGGAAACATCATACTCTGGGGGTGCTCTTCTGCAAAGGGGACAGGACGACTGCACCATATTGAAGGGAGGATGGATGGGGTCATGTATTGTGAGATTTTGGGAAACAACCTCATTCCCTCAGTAAGAGCATTGAAGATGGGTCATGGCTGGGTCTTCCAGCATGACAATGACCCCAAACACACAGCCAGGGAAATTAAGGAGGGGCTCCGTAAGAAGCATTTCAAGGTCCTGGAGTGGCCTGGCCAGTCTCCAGACCTGAACTCAAATGTTTGACCTCTGTAATTGCAAACAAAGGCTACTGTACCAAATATTAACATTGATTTTCACAGGTGTTGAAATACTTATTGCAGCAGTAACATACAAATAAATTATTTAAAAAAAAAAAATCATACATTGTGTTTTCTGGATTTTTTTTTTTTTTAGATTATGTCTCTCACAGTGGACATGCACCTAAGATGAAAATTTCAGACCCCTCCATGATTTCTAAGTAGGAGAACTTGCAAAATCGCAGGGTGTTCAAATACTTATTTTCCTCACTGTCAATGTAAAAAAAAATCTGCTTCATTAAGAAACCAATTACCACAATTTAATGAAACATGGTCCTTATTTATGGTGAATGCTGGTCTGCATAATGCTCTCAAGTATTAATGAAATTTGATATTTTTTGACAGTTAAGAATTTTTGAAAATTCATTCAATGTTAAAGATAGGGGTTTTTCCAAGATACCTTGACCTTTGACCTATTACCTTGAAAATTGAATCAGATCTTGCCTATCAGGTTATGAATGTTCAGTATAAAATTTCATAATGATATGTGAAAAATTGTGAGCTCCAGACTGTTCAAAATCAGACAAACAAACGAGCGGAAACATAACCACCTCTAACTTTGCTGGCGGCGGTAATAAAAAGCTGTCAGAGAATTGGACTGACATTTCATGGCAGGAAATATTTTTTCTGATTATAAATATCAGTGGTATATATAAATACTGGGGTTAGAAGTGACCCCACTTGGTTACTTGAAGGTTATTCAAATACACCAGCTTTACTTCCCTCAATTTCCCTGAATGAGTCTCCCCAAGGGATCAGTAAAGTTCAGTCTAATCTCTAATCTAACCTACTGCCTGATCCTTGATTATCTTCTTTCTCCCCTGCAGGTCTGGTCACAGACTACAGGGTGAGGACCATTATTATCTGGATAGCGTCTATGATTTATAAAGCATAATCTGACCTGGACACCTTCACATTGAATGGACAGAACTGGTTTTTCTCTCTCCTTCACCCCTGTTTTCCTTCTTGCTGCAGCACTGGCAGATTCCACTGGGAAGAAGGTTCCGTTCACTGAAGATGTGGTTTGTTTTTCGTATGTATGGAATCAAAGGCCTGCAGGATCACATACGCAAGGTCAGCAGCCTGCTGAATGACGCATCCTAGAATCGACTGACTCCACTCACTGCACGTGCACCCGCAGATATTCACACAGTCGTTTACTGAATTACATGAATTCATAAAATCATCTGTGTTACTCCTGATGAACACGTCTACACCTCTGCACAGACCACCTATCCTTCTCGTCTCCACACATCCTGTCACTCATACTTCTGTCATTTCATCATGTAAACATCTCCTGACCCATCCTGCTTTATTATATTTTTAAGAGCCTTTTCCACGGGCTGGTTTGCCCCACTCTCCTCTGTCCTCTGTCAGTCAGATGAGTCTGTTTTACGTCTTCTTGTTACAGTTGCAGTGTTTATCCCTGCAGCTATCTTGACTTTTACAGCAGATCTATTTTCTATGTTACATTAAACAGGATTATTAGAGGCCTGACTGACTGTGAGTCACGGTTTTTGTCTATTAAAAAAAAGAAAACTTTCCCAGCAGAGAGAGAGGAAGAGGAAAAAAAAAGAGATTGGTATTTCCATAATTGATGGGTGCAGTTAAGACTGTTGGGTGAGTCCAAAAGAGCTCGGTCCACATCTTGAGAGGTGGTTCATGATGCTGATACTGGACCAAAGTGAAAAAACTGATTTGTGCAAAGAGCTGAAAGTGTGGCAACATGCAACAATCCATCACTGCCATCTAGTGAAAAGGGAAGAAACTACAGTATTTCCTTGTATACAGTGTGTGAGTGTACCTGCATGTATATATATATATATATATATATATATATATATATATATATATATATAGTAGTGTTCAGAATAATGGTAGTGCTATGTGACTACAAAGATTAATCCAGGTTTTGAGTATATATTTCTTATTGTTACATGGGAAACAAGGTACCAGTAGATTCAGTAGATTCTCACAAATCCAACAAGACCAAGCATTCATGATATGCACACTCTTAAGGCTACGAAATTGGGCTATTAGTAAAAAAAAAAAGTAGAAAAGGGGGTGTTCACAATAATAGTACTGTGGCATTCAGTCAGTGAGTTCGTAAATTTTGTGGAACAAACAGGTGTGAATCAGGTGTCCCCTATGTAAGGATGAAGCCAGCACCTGTTGAACATGCTTTTCTCTTTGAAAGCCTGAAGAAAATGGGACGTTCAAGACATTGTTCAGAAGAACAGCATAGTTTGATTAAAAAGTTGATTGGAGAGGAGAAAACTTATACGCAGGTGCAAAAATTATAGGCTGTTCATCTACAATGATCTCAAATGCTTTAAAATGGACAAAAAAATCAGAGACGCGTGGAAGAAAATGGAAAACAACCATCAAAATGGATAGAAGAATAACCAGAATGGCAAAGGTTCACCCATTGATCAGCTACAGGATGATCAAAGACAGTCTCGAGTTACCTGTAAGTGCTGCGACAGTTAGAAGACGCCTGTGTGAAGCTAATTTATTTGCAAGAATCCCCCGCAAAGTCCATCCATCCATTTTCTTCCGCTTTATACGGAGTCGGGTCGCGGGGGCAGCAGCTCAAGCAAAGCCGCCCAGACCTCCTGATCCACACACACCTCCCCCAGCTCCTCCGGGGGAACCCCAAGGCGTTCCCAAGCCAGCCGAGAGATGTAGTCCCTCCAGCGTGTCCTGGGTCTTCCCCGGGGCCTCCTCCCAATGGGACGTGCCCGGAACACCTCTCCAGTGAGGCGTCCAGGGGGGATCTGGAAAAGATGCCCGAGCCACCTCAACTGACTCCTTTCGATGTGAAGGAGCAGCGGCTCGACTCCGAGCTCCTCACCCTATCTCTAAGGGAACGCCCAGCCACCCTGCGGCAGAAACTCATCTCAGCTGCTTGTACTCGCGATCTCGTTCTTTCGGTCATGAGCCAAATCTCATGACCATAGGTGAGGATCGGAACGTAGATCGATTGCTAAATCGAGAGCTTTGCCCCCCTACTCAGCTCTCTCTTCACCACAACGGCCTGATACAGTGACCGCATCACTGCCAATGCTGCACCGATCCATCTATCGATCTCACGCTCCATCCGCTCCTCACTCGTGAACAAGACCCCGAGATACTTAAACTCCTCCACTTGAGGCAAGGACACTCCCCGCAAAGTCCCTCTGTTAAATAAAAGACATGTGCAGAAGAGGTTACAATTTGTCAAAGAACACATCAACTGGCCTAAAGAGAAATGGAGGAATATTTTGTGGACTGATGAGAGTAAAATTGGTCTTTTTGGGTCCAAGGGCCACAGACAGTTTGTGAGACGACCCCCAAACTCTGAATTCAAGCCACAGTTCACAGTGAAGACAGTGAAGCATGGTGGTGCAAGCATCATGATATGGGTGGTGTTGGGCCTATATATCGCATACCAGGTATCATGGATCAGTTTGGATACG
The DNA here is from genome assembly GCF_902500255.1 of Thalassophryne amazonica. Lineage (NCBI taxonomy): Eukaryota > Metazoa > Chordata > Actinopteri > Batrachoidiformes > Batrachoididae > Thalassophryne > Thalassophryne amazonica. The sequence continues at coordinate 106,000,794 of NC_047109.1, forward strand.
TCAAAATACTTGAAGAGGTCATGTTGCCTTATGCTGAAGAGGACATGCCCTTGAAATGGGTGTTTCAATAAGACAATGAGCCCAAGCACACTAGTAAACGAGCAAAATCTTGGTTCCAAACCAACAAAATTAATGCCTCGCAGATGTGAAGAAATCATGAAAAACTGTGGTTATACAACTAAATACTAGTTTAGTGATTCACAGGATTGCTAAAAAAGCAGTTTGAACATAGTTTTGAGTTTGTAGCGTCAACAGCAGATGCTACTATTATTGTGAACACCCCCTTTTCTACTTTTTTTTACTAATAGCTCAATTTCATAGCCTTAAGTGTGCATATCATGAATACTTGGTCTTGTTGGATTTGTGAGAATCTACTGAATCTACTGGTACCTTGGTTCCCATGTAACAACAAGAAATATACTCAAAACCTGGATTAATCTTTTTAGTCACATAGCACTACTATTATTCTGAACACTACTGTATATATATATATGATCCAGCTTACTTTCTTTATCCTGTATGCATATGTACAGTACTTCTGAATTATAAATAACACAAGCACATGCAGAAAATGCTCACAAATAATAATAAAATAAACACCAGCATCGACTCAACTCAACTTGAGGTAGCTATATCTATATATATAGATGGTATATCTATACCATCTATATATAAGTTAAACAACTTGTAATTCAGAAAACTTTGCAAGCACAGAAACCAAAATAGAAATATAACCTACAGAAAATGCAACAGTTTAATTTGAGAACATTTCTGTTGCAAAATCACACAATACATGAATGAATGAAAGAATGAATGAATGATTTATTCAGCACGCACGAACAAAATCTCTCATTTACAAAACAAGTCAAGAGAAAACAAAATTAAAACATATAGAACAAAACTAAAACAATTTACCAATTTAGTGTGGCTGAAAGGGTGTGGGCAGAAGCAAAAGCTTATAAACACCCACCCCGTACATCAGTTTCTGTGTACAAACAAAAAATAAACATGAAAAACAATTACAATCAGCAATGTAACGCAGTGAAACATATAAAGTAATACAACAGACAAACAAACAAAAAATAAAAACATGCAAAAATACAAGCTATTGAAAATATCAGAATACTACAAAGGAAGTACGAGTAACATAAAAAGAAGTTTGCGTTGAGCCTGGAGGACGTTTGCAGATACAGTTGTGCTCAAAATCTTTTTTTCCACTCATGGTTAGTGGTTGTGTGAAGCCATTTATTGTCAAACAACTGTGTTTACGCTTTATTTTCTCTGATGGTAAAGCTGCCCATTTCCCTGGCGAAACGCCTCCAGTTCTTGTAAATACCTGGGCTGTCTTGCATGAACTGCATGTTTGAGATCTCCCTAGAGTGGTCAAGATACTGAGATGGCAACTCCATAACCTTCACTTTGTTCTCCTGTTGCCAATGACAGGTTGACTTGGTCTTGTGTTTTGGATAATTGTCATGTTGAAGCTTCTGGGCTGATGAGTGCAAATTTTCCTCTAGTATTTTCTGATAACATGCTGCATTGATCCTGCCATCACTTTTGACCAAGTTTCCTGTACCTTTGTAGCTCACACATCCCCAAAACATCAGCAGTCCACCTGTATGCTTCACAGTAGGAAGGGTGTACCTTATGTCATAGGCCTTGTTGACTCTTCACATATAATGTTTATGGATGTGGCCAAAAAGTTTAATTTAGGTTTCATCACTTCAAATTACTTTTTTCTCTGTACTGTTTGACGTATTGCAAGTGGGATACTTTTTTTCATTTGCATATTAATGGATTTTGTCTGGTGACTCAACCATGCAGCCCATTTCTCTTCAAGTGCCTCCTTATCACTTTTTTCAGAGTCCGGTATTTCCACTGAAGTGATTTGTAGGTTTTTCTTTGCATCCCAAACAATTGTCCTGGCAGTTGTTGCTGAAATTTCTGTTGGCCTACCCGACCATGGTTTGGTTCCAACAGACTCCCTCATTCTCCACTTCTTAGAGTCTGAACACTGCTGATTTGCATTCTTAGTCCCTTGGATATCTTTTTATATCCCTTTCCTGTTTTATGCAGTTCAATTACTTTTTCTTTGACAATTCTTTTGCTTCTCATATGACTCAAAAACCAGACACATCAGTGCAGCACTGGATGAAAGATGCAAGGGTCTGTCAGGATCCCAGAAATTCACTGACCTATTATACACACACACTGATTACAAGCAAACCGATTACAGGTGAGGATGGTTACCTTTTGTAGCCATTCAAACCTGTTTGTGTCAACTTGTGTGCATGTTATAAGGCCAAAACCACCAGGGTATGTAAATGTTTGAGCACAGCTGTATTTGTGTGAGTGTGTGTACTCAACAAAAATATAAACGCAACACTTTTGGTTTTGCTCCCATTTTGTATAAGATGAACTCAAAGATCTAAAACTTTTTCTACATACACAATATCACCATTTCCCTCAAATACTGTTCACAAACCAGTCTAAATCTGTGATAGTGAGCACTTGTCCTTTGCTGAGATAATCCATCCCACCTCACAGGTGTGCCATACCAAGATGCTGATTAGACACCATGATTAGTGCACAGGTGTGCCTTAGACTGCCCACAATAAAAGGCCACTCTGAAAGGTGCAGTTTTGTTTTATTGGGGGGGGGGGATACCAGTCAGTATCTGGTGTGACCACCATTTGCCTCATGCAGTGCAACACATCTCCTTCGCATAGAGTTGATCAGGTTGTCAATTGTGGCCTGTGGAATGTTGGTCCACTCCTCTTCAATGGCTGTGCGAAGTTGCTAGATATTGGCAGGAACTGGTACACGCTGTCGTATACGCCAGTCCAGAGCATCCCAAACATTCTCAATGGGTGACATGTCCGGTGAGTATGCCGGCCATGCAAGAACTGGGACATTTTCAGCTTCCAAGAATTGTGTACAGATTCTTGCAACATAGGGCCGTGCATTATCCTGCTGCAACATGAGGTGATGTTCTTGGATGTATGGCACAACAGTGGGCCTCAGGATCTCGTCACGGTATCTCTGTGCATTCAAAATGCCATCAATAAAATGCACCTGTGTTCTTCGTCCATAACAGACGCCTGCCCATACCATAACCCCACCGCCACCATGGGCCACTCGATCCACAACATTGACATCAGAAAACCGCTCACCCACACGACGCCACACACGCTGTCTGCCATCTGCCCTGGACAGTGTGAACCGGGATTCATCCGTGAAGAGAACACCTCTCCAACGTGCCAAACGCCAGCGAATGTGAGCATTTGCCCACTTAAGTCGGTTACGACGATGAACTGGAGTCAGGTCGAGACCCCGATGAGGACGACGAACATGCAGATGAGCTTCCCTGAGACGGTTTCTGACAGTTTGTGCAGAAATTCTTTGGTTATGCAAACCGATTGTTTCAGCAGCTGTCCGAGTGGCTGGTCTCAGACGATCTTGGAGGTGAATATGCTGGATGTGGAGGTCCTGGGCTGGTGTGGTTACACATGGTCTGCGGTTGTGAGGCTGGTTGGATGTACTGCCAAATTCTCTGAAACGCCTTTGGAGACGGCTTATGGTAGAGAAATGAACACTCAATACACGAGCAACAGCTCTGGTTGACATTCCTGCTGTCGGCATGCCAATTGCACTCTCCCTCAAATCTTGCGACATCTGTGGCATTGTGCTGTGTGATAAAACTGCACCTTTCAGAGTGGCCTTTTATTGTGGACAGTCTAAGGCACACCTGTGCACTAATCATGGTGTCTAATCAGCATCTTGATATGGCACACCTGTGAGGTGGGATGGATTATCTCAGCAAAGGAGAAGTGCTCACTATCACAGATTTAGACTGGTTTGTGAACAATATTTGAGGGAAATGGTGATATTGTGTATGTGGAAAAAGTTTTAGATCTTTGAGTTCATCTCATACAAAATGGGAGCAAAACCAAAAGTGTTGCGTTTATATTTTTGTTGAGTATATATACAGTAGTGTTCAGAATAATAGTAGTGCTATGTGACTAAAAAGATTAATCCAGGTTTTGAGTATATTTCTTACTGTTACATGGGAAACAAGTACCAGTAGATTCTCATAAATCCAACAAGACCAAGCATTCATGATATGCACACTCTTAAGGCTATGAAATTGGGCTATTAGTAAAAAAAAAAAGTAGAAAAGGGGGTATTCACAATAATAGTAGCATCTGCTGTTGATGCTACAAACTCAAAACTATTATGTTCAAACTGCTTTTTTAGCTAAACTAGTATTTAGTTCTATAACCACAGTTTTCCATGTTTTCTTCACATCTGCGAGGCATTAATTTTGTTGGTTTGGAACCAGGATTTTGCGCATTTACTAGTGTGCTTGGGGTCATTGTCTTGTTGAAACACCCATTTCAAGGGCATGTCCTCTTCAGCATAAGGCAACATGACCTCTTCAAGTATTTTGACATATCCAAACTGATCCATGATACCTGGTATGCAATTTATAGGCCCACCACCATAGTAGGAGAAACATGCCCATATCAAGATGCTTGCAGCACCATGCTTCACTGTCTTTACTGTGAACTGTGGGTTGAATTCAGAGTTTGGGGGTCATCTCATAAACTCTTTGCGGCCCTTGGACCCAAAAAGAACAATTTCACTCTTATCAGTCCACAAAATATTCCTCCATTTCTCTTTAGACCAGTTGATGTGTTCTTTGGCAAATTGTAACCTCTTCTGCACGTCTTTTATTTAACAGAGGGACTTTGCGGGGGATTCTTGCAAATAAATTAGCTTCACACAGGCGTCTTCTGTCACAGCACTTACAGGTAACTCCAGACTGTCTTTAATCGTCCTGGAGCTGATCAATGGGTGAGCCTTTGCCATTCTGGTTATTCTTCTATCCATTTTGATGGTTGTTTTCTGTTTTCTTCCACGCATCTCTGGTTTTTGTGTCCATTTTAAAGCATTGGAGATCATTGTAGATGAACAGCCTATAATTTTTTGCACCTGCGTATAGTTTTCCCCTCTCCAGTGAAATTTTTAATCAAACTACACTGTTCTTCTGAACAATGTCTTGAACGTCCCATTTTCCTCAGGCTTTCAAAGAGAAAAGCATGTTCAACAGGTGCTGGCTTCATCCTTAAATAGGGGACACCTGATTCACACCTGTTTGTTCCACAAAATTCATGAACTCATTGACTGAATGCCACACTACTATTATTGTGAACACCCCCTTTTCTACTTTTTTTTTTACTAATAGCCCAATTTCATAGCCTTAAGAGTGTGCATATCATGAATGCTTGGTCTTGTTGGATTTGTGAGAATCTACTGAATCTACTGGTACCTTGTTTCCCAAGTAACAATAAAAATATAGTCAAAACCTGGATTAATCTTTAGTCACATAGCACTACTATTATTCTGAACACTACTGTATATATGTATATATATATATATATATATATATATATATATATATATATATATATATCTATATCATTCTGATGGACGTGTCCAGGAAAGCTCAAGGATCAAGGATGTTTATTGTCATTCAAGAACATGACAAAGTGTGATATGATACCCTGGTCCTGGTTACTGAGTGGCAAGTAAATAATCCTTGGAAGCACTTTCCCATCACAGAATAGTAGCACTGTAGTTTTTGCAATTCTCGCAATCTCTGTTTCCTGTCCAAGAAATGGGGCATAAAATGCAATATGATTATGCAATATGATTGAACTCTAAGAGCCAACCCATAGGAATGGCTGACAGCTTACATGTTGCCAAATTTTACATTCTCTTGTCTTTGTTCACTCCTTTTCCCAGGGCTCCAATGAACTGAACAAGGCACTGCTGGATAAGATCAACACCAGCAAAGAGATTCATCTGGTGCCTTGCAAGCTTTCTGGCCGCTTCGTTCTACGTTTTGCCATCTGTGCGCACAGTACCGACTCCCATCACATCCAAAAAGCTTGGTGCCACATCACACAGCTGGCTTTTGAGCTTCTGCAAGATTCCCAGTTTAATGACCAAAATCCAGAGAGTTGCCTATGAGTCTCTCTGCAGACACCGCTGGACTGACAGTATTGCACACCAGGCATTTGCCCGCTGGCCTGATGGCTTACTGGCCTGCGGATTTTTTTTTTTTTTTTACGAAGTAAAGCGAGCTATGAGCTTTTCATCCGCGTTTTTTTTTTCCTTTGTAGCAGCTACGACTCGTCGTCACCTCTTAAAGCGTGGTGATAACAGCAAACCTGCACTGAGCTTTACAAAGACATTTTTATGCTTTTTTTCCTCCTTTATTTAGAGCTGAGCCGCTCCGTATCTGCACGTTAAAACAGCTGATCCTCCGTGACGCGTCAACAACTAACACTCTTTTCCACTCAAATGCACCTAAACTCTCTTTCTGAGGACTACATGATGTGAAAACGCAATAAAACTTTCAGACCTGTAAATCTGGTCATGTTTTCTGCATAAATAAATGTGCTCAAACGCCAAAGCAGGGGCGAATCCAGATGGAATGGGGGCATGGGGCAAGGATGTCCCCCCCCTTCACAACACCCCTAGATTAAAGGTCCAGTTTTGAAGCCTTTTTTTTTTACTACAACTACTAATACTACTTAAAATAATAATAATTTCAACAAGTAAAATGTTTAGAGAAAATTTGAATGTTAGAAAAATGTACAAAGAATTTAATAGTTACATTTATTAACAATGTAGGTTAGAAATGACAAGTTTTACTGTTACAGTGCTGTCAACAGTTAAATATGAGGTCAAGAAAGAGGTCTTTATTTTACTTTTTATAAAACAAGTACCTATTTTCAGTGAAGTGAAGAAAGGGTGACTATAAAGTGAGGCGGGGACCACTACGGCCATGACGGTAAGTGAAGGTTAACTTCAGCTATTAATTGATGAACAGCAACCTAACTTGTTCATAAATCAGACATCTGTGTGTGAGAGAGACATTCTGATCTTCTGGTCCGAAGTAAAGTGCTGTCTAACTGGGTCACTCAGATATGAATTAAGGTTGGATATTATTTTCGTTCGTGCTAACTCTGCCAGTCACATAACCTAGCCTAGCAATGTAACCTGTGCAAATGGTGTGCATGGCTAGCTGCCATGCTGTTGCCGCCAAGTTGTTTCTTTATTCTATTTGTGTGACGTTCGTGCATCGGTCATACGAAGTATGCTGTTTTGCACAGTCTGTGGTGCGGTGGCGTGGTATAGAAATCCTTGATGTTACTTGTAGCTTGTAGTGAGATAGACGACTGTCTCCATCTTGTGGCCTTTTTGTGTATTGCAGTTTCAAAAGTTCAACCTTTGTATCCAGTCATTGGTCCAGTCATCCAGTCATTTCTTGCTTTATATGATGAATTGTATCACACAAGTAATGATATATTATTTATAGTATAGCCTACAGTATTTCTATAACAAATGTTTTTATATAATTTATATTTCTAAATTTAAGTAACAAGGCTGAATGAAATGACGGCTTATGTCTAAAAAGTAAAGTGACCTACTGTCAATAGATCGTACTTTGATAAGCCTACGATAATCAATCAATCAATCAATCAATCAATTTTATTTATATAGCGCCAAATCACAACAAACAGTTGCCCCAAGGCGCTTTATATTGTAAGGCAAGGCCATACAATAATTACGGAAAAACCCCAATGGTCAAAACTTCCTTTTAACAGGAAGAAACCTCCAGCAGAACCAGGCTCAGGGAGGGGCAGTCTTCTGCTAGGACTAATAGGGGCTGAGGGAGAGAACCAGGAAAAAGACATGCTGTGGAGGGGAGCAGAGATCAATCACTAATGATTAAATGCAGAGTGGTGCATACAGAGCAAAAAGAGAAAGAAACACTCAGTGCATCATGGGAACCCCCCAGCAGTCTAAGTCTATAGCAGCATAACTAAGGGATGGTTCAGGGTCACCTGATCCAGCCCTAACTATAAGCTTTAGCAAAAAGGAAAGTTTTAAGCCTAATCTTAAAAGTAGAGAGGGTGTCTGTCTCCCTGATCTGAATTGAGCTGAGCTGGTTCCACAGGAGAGGAGCCTGAAAGCTGAAGGCTCTGCCTCCCATTCTACTCTTACAAACCCTAGGAACTACAAGTAAGCCTGCAGTCTGAGAGCGAAGCGCTCTATTGGGGTGATATGGTACTACGAGGTCCCTAAGATAAGATGGGACCTGATTATTCAAAACCTTATAAGTAAGAATAAGAATTTTAAATTCTATTCTAGAATTAACAGGAAGCCAATGAAGAGAGGCCAATATGGGTGAGATATGCTCTCTCCTTCTAGTCCCCGTTAGTACTCTAGCTGCAGCATTTTGAATTAACTGAAGGCTTTTTAGGGAACTTTTAGGACAACCTGATAATAATGAATTACAATAGTCCAGCCTAGAGGAAATAAATGCATGAATTACTTTTTCAGCATCACTCTGAGACAAGACCTTACACACACACAAAACCAATCCACTGTGCTGCCTGGAGCCGTTATATAAAGCAAATAATGAATGTTTTTACATTCTTTCAATGGTATGAAATATTCGTACCAGTGAACTCATAAACATTCATTATTTGTATAATGTATCGGTTAATTCTGTCAAAGTTGCTCTGCAGTCCAAACATGGGAACAGTAATGTCACCAGATAGATTGTTGCCATGCTTCAATGTAGAAGGGTAATTACTTCTCTTGGTAACAGTACAGTGACAATGGCAGTGAAACGTGAGTGTCCTCAAGAAGGGGTTATCGCCCTTCTTTGGTTGTTACATGTTGTGGACAGCCTTTACACAGAATTACAGTAAATAATCTCAGACTGTGCATCCAAGGGTATGCAGATGACTGAGCTATCTTTATTGAAGGATTCTGTCTGAGGACTGTTTCAGAACTCATGCAGAATGCTGTCAGCATAGTAGAGAGTTGGTGTGTGTCCAACAGTTTGTTCGTGAAACCACACAAAACAGTTATGATCCCCTTCACAAATAAGTGAGCCAAACTTTGGCAGCATCGAGTTAAGGCTATCTGAGTGGGTTAAATTCCTTGGTGTCTATTTAGATAAACTTAACTGGAAGAGACACATAACTGAGAAATGTCATAAGGAAATTCTCTGTTTACAACACAGCTGTCGTATTGTCTATCGAAGATGGGGAGCTAGTCCCATTGTGATGAGTTGGGTCTACACTTTGGTGGTAAGACCCATGCCAAGTTATGCTGCAATAGTTTTGTGGACCAGAGTGCAGCATGGAGCTATGAGGGTTATGGTGACTCATGTTTAAAGTGGCATACCTTTGCATCACAAGTGCCCTCAGGTCAACACTGACAGCAGCTTTAGAAGTACTTCTGAACTTAGCCCCTTTGGACCTCTACATTGTTGAAGAGGCAACCTCTACATCAGTAAGGCTGCACCAGTTGGGCAAGTGGCAAAGACTAGCAGATGCCAGTCATAACTTAATCAGGGAAAGAATATCGCAGTTTCTTCCACTTATTACTTTCCCATGTGATAGGGTAGGAAAAACATATTCTTTTGTGAATAAATTTAGTAGAGTGATAACAGGGAGAGAGTCATGGTTGGACCTGGTGTTGCAGACTGACCAGTCCCCCTGATTCACGGATTAGCACCTCGTTTTTTCTTCAAGCTGCCTCCAGTCATCATCTATCTCAGCTTTTGTACAACAATCATTTCCACAAATTAAGCATTATTTCATCATAAAAGGCGGCAGAAGCAATCAGAGTGCCATGACTAAACGAGCTGATGCATTCACTGTGAGGTGAACATTTCAAAGCATCACAGAATTTCGCCTCGTTTCTGCTTAAAACAGCTTTGTTTCTGCTTAATACTGACTTTAGAATGATTTAAGAGGTTTCACATTTATCATTTGATGGTTAATAATCCGATTTATCCATTTGATTGCTTTGGGTGAAGAGACTCAATGTTTCATCATAAAAGGCGGCAGAAGCAATCAGAGCGCCATGACTAAACGAGCTGCTAGTTGATGTGTTCACTGTGCACTGAACATTTCAAAGCATCACGGAATTTCACCTCATTTCTGCTTAAAACAGCCTTGTTTTTGCTTAAAACTGACTTTAGAATGATTTAAGAGGTTTCACATTTATCATTTGATGGCTAATAATCCGATTTACCCATTTGATTGCTTTGGGTGAAGAGACTTCGTCTCAGATGTGCTGCTGTGGTCCCAAATGATGCATGCGCAGATGCAAAAGGCGGACTGATTTTTAGGGGCAGACCGTTCAGTCTGTGACACTGGCTCTGAACACAACCTCCTTTATAATCACTGGATCATTGATCAGGAGGAAAGCTGGAACTGGAGTGTTAATACAACACGGCGGCCTGACAGGAAAAGAGCTTTGCAGTGGGCAGATACATCACTGTCTTTCAGACTGAGGTGCTGTCATTCAGTGTGTGGAACGTCTGATTAACCTCAATTTTAGGGGTAAAAGAGTTTTTATTTACTCAGATAGTCAGGGGTGTATAAGAGCCATTAAAGTGTCACTCTTCTCATCAGCTTTGGTGTGGGAGTGTGCCCAGGCACTTAACATACTGGGAGGCATTAATGATGTAGTTGTAGTGTGGGTACCTGGTTATACAGGTATTCCAGGTAATGAGAGAGTGGACTGGCTCCCAACGTCAGGGAGCTCAACTAAATTTGTGGGTCCAGAGACCACTGTAGGGGTGTCAACTGCTATGCAGAAGACTGCCGCCCAGAACTTGATCAGGAAGCAGCAGCACAAACGATGGCGGCGCCTGACTGACTGCAGGCAGGTAAAACAGCTTGTGGAAGGACCAAAGCTAAGGTTTTTCAGGGAGCCAGTTGACCTGCCTAGATGTATAATACATACAGTGGTTGGGACTCTCACAGGTCACAACCTCTCGAACAGACACAGAATGGTAATGAGGCTCCAACAAGTCAGTACATGTACTGCTTATGGGGAGGAACCTGAGACGTCTCTCCATTTTTTGGGCCAGTGTCCATCATGGGGTAGACTGAGACAGAGGCTTCTGGGTTCCTTTATCTTGGAGCCTGACCAGATTAGGAAACTAAAGCTATGAAACCTGGTATCCTTTATCAAGGGGACCAAAAGATTTAACTAAGAATGGGCCCATTTTGGCCTACGCTCTGCTGGGCTGATAGTCCACCCCATCTTTCCTAACCTCTTCTCAGCTGCTATCGCTACTTAAATCAACTGTAAACATTAGAAGAGATAACTATAAGTGGTTGGACAATGGGTGTTAAATTTAAAGTACTTAATGTTTCACAATCTTTGCTTTTAAAAAGCAGTAACACTTTCCATTGTTATTAAAAAAACTTTCAAAAGACTTGTTTGACTTAAAGGTATGACGAAATTGGTTGGAAATAAACTACTATTAAATATACCATCAGCATTTGGTGTGTCTACAAAAATCTAAATATAATTTAGTCTAATTTAATTATATAAGGAGTCAGGAGGAAGACTGTAAAATAATTTATCATGTCATAATGTTCACTGTGGTCATGAATGCTTAAATAAATACATTAGGATAAGTCTTGGCTGTTACACTAGATGGTGCTATGCCTTTGAAAGTTAAAGAGCTGACAGGATGGGGACAAAATGCAATAACTAAACAACCATATCGGATACTTTCTATGGAGAATATTTTCAAATTCTAGTATATACACCAGGTTGCACATGTAAATGAAAATATGGGATATGAACTGTGATACAAAGAAAATACTTGATTTGGATCTCAAAACACACACACACACAGCTATATATATGTATGAGACTGATACAGGACGTACCAAAATTTGAGGAAATGTCATATGGAGAAAACTTCCTGGATTGACAGTATACATGATCTTGTGGGAATCCGGTAGCACATTGATATTGGAACAGGAAGTGCTAAATTTTGAGTCCACAGTGAAACAGGAAATGTTAAAAATGTAACACTTCCTGGCATGGGTGGAGCTGGGTTGCACTGAACTCAACTAAAATCTGACTGACACCCCAGATGATTGACATGTCACAGCACCACACGTCTGGTTGAAAACAGCCGTTATGAAATCGGTGACACATATTGAATGCTAGGTCCCTCCTGTACAGCAGTTGGTGCTGTGTTCCACTAAAAGTTATAATCCACCTTAGTAGAAGAAGAAAAATCTTTGAGCCAGATCTGAACCTGAACATGTCATCTGAACCACGGACTCCTAATGACACCAAAGTTATATCGATGAGTAAACGGCCATATGTTATGCCAGAAATTAGATACAGGTTATTAAAAGCGGCATTTCTCCTTTAATTTGGGTTGACTTAAATATACGTGTTTCTCCTGTAATTTTAGATTAATAAAATGAGCAGGCAGCAGCTGATTCATGCTCTCTTTGCTTATTTGAGATGTAAGATGCTACCTGAATGTTAATCAGTTGCCCTCAAAAGTATTTGAACACTTGTATTTCACACATTTTAATTTGTTGATGCCATTTCAAATGCAGCAACAATTTGCCAGAAAGTACATCTGAAATGAAAGTCCAGATTTGATGTTTTGGTGAAAGAAAATTTTGTATTTCTTCATAATCGATGTAAATAAAGTCCAAGGCATATTCAGTGACTTGCAAATGTTCATGTTTCCATCCCCTGACTTGTCTGAAGAAAACTGGTAATAAAACTGATTATTATTTACAGTTATTATACCAAAGCATAGCATTACTTATGTAACCCATCATCTTATCTTTTATATTTTTAATTAATTTTTATCAAGTTGTATAGATTTGCCTTCAGCTTGAGTTTAAGGAAGATAATTTTAGAAATTTTCATTTTTTAAATATTTTTTTGTATTTCTTGTATTTGAAATGGCATAACCAAATTAAAACGTGTTAAATACTAAGTTTTCCAATACTTTTGGAGGGCACTTTATCCTAACCTTATGATGAGTGCAAAATGAGTGTGGGATTATTACTGTTTTGTTTAAGAAGTCTTCATTTTCAGCGATGCTGCATTTTGTGTGAAATCATAGTCATATCGTATATCATATTGATACAATATTTGGCTTCAACATTGAGGTACAGTAATTTGGCCATATTGTGCAGCCCTACTGTCAACTAGCTGAAAAGTTGTAATATGAATTTACATCAACATTTTAAAAAAATGCGTAAAGTGGCAGGGGGTTAAGAGGACTGTCTGTTAAAGCTCTTCAGAAGCATTTTCTGAAAAAAGAGTCTGAAGGACCTAAATGACATGGCGAGATGCTAAAGAGCTTCACTCGTTCATATCCATGACATATACATACAGTACCTGGTGAAAATTTCTACAAAATCTGTGCAGTAGTTTTGATGTAATCCTTAAAGATAGATAGATACTTTATTGATCCTTTACAGGAAATTATGCTGTTGCAGCAGCTCACACAGACATATACATTCAGACAACCATCTAAATACCTACAATAAAAACAAAAAGTGCAATAGTGGACATTCTATAATCACTGTGTATTGAACAGTCTAGTAGCAGCGCGCAGTAGTTTTCATGTAATCCTGCTCACAGACAGATAGACAAACACCAATGATTTTATGATGATGATTTCTTTATTATCATTACAACAAGTGCAATGAAATGATCTTCACACCCATTTACCTCAGACAAAAATACAGCAATTAATCCACAATTATTAGTAGTTGAACATAATAATGGCACACATCAGAATTAAACACAGCACATATACATTTGATGTTGTTTACGTGCGCTAAACTTGAACAGTCTGTCTTCTGAATTGAGGCAGAGTGGGTGGAGGCCACAGCAGAGTCCTGTGCAGCCAGCCAAGCTTGGGGGGAGGGAGTAAAAGGGGGGTGCTGCAGCTATGTGCCATGCAGCCTCCTGGAGTGGCAGGGCGGAGGCCGGGGTGGGGGGTGGGGTAGGGACAGAAACACAAGGGGGAGTGGTAGGGTGGGAGGGGGGAGGCATGCGTCATGTGTGCAAATGACTTTGTATCAGTCTGATATGTGTGCAAATGACTTTGTATCAGCCATGTCTGCATAAAGTCTGGAGTTGCCTTGACAACAGCAGACTGTAGGGGAGGGCAGATAAGAGGGGAGCCAAATGCCTCACCAAGGCTGTTGAAATCCTTCTGGGGGTAAAACAAGGGGAGTGTTTTGACCTTCAGCAGCTGATAAAGCTGCCATGTTTTGGATTAGGCAGAGAAGCACAGAAATTCCATTTGTGGCTCCTCTGACCATCAAAATCCAATTCATAAATATTCTCTGGCCTCCAACATTTTCCTTTGCAAGGCAGATATTTGCTCTGAGATGTTTTCCAACTTACATTTGAGTTCAAAAGTTAACGCAGTCTGAGATTGTACTGCCTTGCCCACCTCATTAATCATGACAGACAGGTCTGGGGTTGTGGTTCTGGTAGCAGCCGTCTTGCCAATTTTCCGGTAGGTCAGGGCAGCGCATAATCCAATCAGCCCCAGCCCTGCTACCATAAAAACAAATAAGAACTAGAAGCACTCAGAGAGTGCAAACCTCCGCCAAGGCCATGGGGTTCACTGACGCCATAGCATCTACATGCCGTGGAATCATTGAACGTAAAAAAGTCTAACGATGTTTGCTTAGTAGTAAAAAAAGTTTCATCTGCTGTGACTGGATAGCATGTATCCTTAGCGCTTGGCATCACAGTTTATTGCAACTTTTACCTTTCCCAGAAGCTACTGTCATCTGAGCACTGATATTGATATTGCATGTGCTTATAGACAAAACAAATAAGAGACAAAATTCAATTTATTATTCAACTAAACTGCAAATATATGAATTTTTTTTAACATTTATGAAACACTTCTCTAAACAAGGCCATAGGGTCACTGACCCTAAAGAGATTCCCTCCTTGGCACAGTGATCTATTTCTTTTTGTCTCTTTCTCTAAAATTGTAGATAATAATCATTAGATTATTAATATATAAACAAAAATAAATTTAAGAAATATTACAATTTGAAAACAAATGCACCCGAACGTGATGACAGCTGCAACTGCTTAATGCTAACTTTTAACATTGAAAATGCCATAGAATGCTAACGCGTTAGCATCGGGATCCGGATCATGATCCGGATCAACACTACAATTTAATCACTTGTTCCGCTTGTCATTTCCAACCACTCCACAAAATTTCAACAAAAATAAATTTAAGAAATATTACAATTTGAAAACAAATGCACCCAAACGTGATGACAGCTGCAACTGCTTAGTGCTTTTAACATTGAAAATGCCATAGACATGCTAATGCGTTAGCATCGGGATCCGGATCGTGATCCGGATCACCACTAAAATTTAATCACTTGTTCCTCTTGTCATTTCCAACCACTCCACAAAATTTAATCAAAATCCGATCAAAACATTTGAGTTATCCTGCTGACAGACAGACAAACAAACAAACGCAACCGAAAACATAACCTCCTTGGCGGAGGTAATAAATCCTCAACGTCTTCCACGGAGAGTGGTGCCAAGCACGCAACGTGCCACTTCTCCCAGGCATTGAGAACATAGCCCACAGGATAGCTTCCATCTGGGCATGCAGGGTCCCCCAGCCCTGATTTCCTTGTTGAAAAAATGGTGTCAATAGCGTTGAGAGACCAGTTGATCAATTCCATGGTTATTCCAAATATAGCTTTTGTTATGTCCTTGGCGGATGTAATAACAGTATTTTAAGGGGAGGTGATGTGGTTAAGAATTGGGGGTACTCAGGTACATCTTGCACAACCAGGTTCCTGATGCACATGCACTCAACTTGCACACATAACAAAACTGAATTGAGAACAACTGCAAATTGATAGACAGGAAAACTTTGTCTGTCCCAAAGTGACAAATATTCTCCATTGTGTATTTACCATTGGCAAATACACTCACATTTACTTATGAAACAGCATACTGGAAGTAAATGCTTCAGGTTGTATGTTTAGTTGTCAGCCTTTTTCCATCTCTGGGAGTCTGCACACTGCCATGTCTACCACACCACATAACTGCCTTGGGCCTTGGATGGCAACCACCCAGACAGCTGGTCCATTTCCACCTCTCTAAAATATAGTCATCTGTTTGTCACAGCGGGTGTAACACATGCATCTCCTTGTACTTTTCCAGTTGCTGGAGTCCGCAACCCATAACAGGAGTTCAACACAAAAAAGTTCCATATGTGAAGTCACTGTATTTGTTCAGTACACATGTATACTGAACTGAATTGCTCGTAGCAAATTTATCGTTGCTGTGTCATGCACCAATAGACCTGCAGCACCCAATGTCATGGTGATCAAAAAGTGATGTTTTTACGTGTACACTGGATCATGCCCAGAGAAAGGCGCAACATCACCAACGTGTCATAGCTGATGGGCCCTCACAATGCAACTATTGCCTTCTGTTCTTCTTCTTCTTTGTCTTTCGGCTGTTCCCGTTAGGGGTCGCCACAGCAGATCAATCGTTTCCATCTCACCCTGTCCTCTGTATCTTCCTCTGTCACACCAACCACCTGCATGTCCTCTCTCAGCACATCCATGAACCTCCTCTTTGGTCTCCCTCTTCTCCTCCTGCCTGGTGGCTCCATCCTCAGCATCCTTCTCCCTATATACCAAACCATCTCAATCTGGCCTCTCTGACTTTGTCTCCAAACCGTCCCACCTGAGCTGTCCCTCTGATATGTTTATTCCTAATCTTGTCCATTCTTGTCACTCCCAAAGAGAATCTCAACATCTTCAGCTCTGCCACCTCCAGCTCTGCCTCCTGTCTTTTTGTTAGTGCCACTGTCTCTAAACCATACAACATAGCTGGTCTCACTACTGTTTTGTAAACTTTCCGCTTCACTCTTGCTGATATTCTTCGGTCACAAATCACTCCTGCCACCTTTCTCCACCCTGCCTGCACTCTGTTCTTCACCTCTCTACCACACTCTCCATTACTTTGAACAGTTGACCCCAAATATTTAAACTCATCTACTTTCACCACTTCTACTCCTTGTAACTGCACTATTCCACTGGGCTCCCTCTCATTCACACACATGTACTCAGTCTTGCTTCTACTGACTTTCATTCCCCTTCTCTCCAAAGCATATCTCCACTTCTCCAGACTACACTCAACTTGCTCTCTACTCTCACTACAGATCACAATGTCATCTGCAAACATCATAGTCCATGGGGGACTCCGTCTGATCTCATCTGTCAACCTGTCCATCACCACTGCAAACAAGAAAGGACTCAGAGCTGATCCTTGGTGTAATCCCACCTCCACCTTGAATGAGTCTGTCATGCCGACTGCGCATCTCACTGCTGTCACACTATTCTTGTACATGTCCTGCACTACCCTAACATACTTCTCTGCCACTCCAGACTTCCTCATACAATGCCACAACTCTTATCTTGGCACCCTATCATAAGCTTTTTCTAAGTCCACAAACACACAGTGTAACTCTTTCTGTCCTCCTCTGTACTTTTCCAACAGTATTCTCAGAGCAAACATTGCATCTGTAGTGCTCTGTCTCAGCATGAAACCATATTGCTGCTCACAGATCTTCACCTGTTTTCTAAGCCTAGCTTCTACTACTCTTTCCCATAACTTCATGCTGTGGCTGATCAGCTTTATGCCTCTGTAGTTACTGCAGCTCTGCACATCACCCTTGTTCTTGAAAATAGGAACCAGCACACTTCGTCTCCACTCCTCAGGCATCCTCTCACTTTCCAAGATTTTATTAAACAATCTGGTTAGAAACTCTACTGCCATCTCTCCTAGACATTTCCATGCCTCCATTGGAATGTCATCTGGACCAACTGCCTTTCCACTCTTCATCCTCTTCATAGCAGCCCTCACTTCTTCCTTGCTAATCTCTTTTACTTCCTGATTTACTCTCACCACATCATCCAGCCTTTTCTCTCGCTCATTTTCTTTATTCATCAACTCTTCGAAATATTCCCTCCACCTTCTCAGCACACACTCCTCACTTGTCAGCACATTACCATGTGCATCTTTTACCACCCTAACCTGCTGCACGTCCTTTCCAGCTCTGTCCCTTTGTCTGGCCAATCGGTACAATTCCTTTTCTCCTTCCTTACTATTCAACTTCTTGTACAGCTCGCAATATGCCTTTTCCTTTGCTTTTGCCACTTCTCGCCTTACGCCGCATCTCCTTGTACTCCTGTCTACTTTCTTCATCTCTCCAATTATCCCAAAACTTTTTCGCCAACCTCTTTCTCCTTATGCTTTCCTGGACCTCTTCATTCCACCATCAAGTCTCCTTGTCTTCCTTCCACTGTCCAGATGTCATACCCAGTACTGCCCTAGCTGTCTCCCTCACCACATCTGCAGTACTTTTCCAGTTGTCCAAAATTGCTTCCCCTCCAACTAGTGCTTCTCTCACCTACTCGCTAAATTTCACACAACAGTCTTCCTCTTTCAGCTTCCACCATCTGATCCTTTGTTAAGCTCTCACTCTCTTCTTCTTCTTTACCTCTAAAGTCATCCTACAAACAACCATCCTATGCTGTCTAGTGACACTCTCTCCTGCTACCACCTTACAGTCTGTGATTTCTTTTAGCTTGCATCTCCTATAAAGAATGTAGTCCACCTGTGTGCACTTTCCTCCACTCTTATATGTTACCCTGTGCTCCTCCCTTTTCTTAAAGTAGGTATTCACCACAGCCATTTCCATCCTTTTTCCTATCCTTGATATCATATCTACCCATTACTTCCTCATCACCTCTGTTCCCTTCACCAACATGCCCATTGAAGTCTGCTCCTATCACCACTCTTTCATGCTTGGGCACACTCTCCACCACCTCATCTAACACATTCCAGAAATCTTCTTTCTCCTTCATCTCACAACCTACCTGTGGGGCATATGCACTGATGATATTCATCATCACCCCTTCAATTTCCAACTTCACACTCATCACCCTGTCAGACACTCGCTTAACCTCCAACACACTTTTAACATACTCTTCCTTTAAAATGACCCCAACACCATTTCTCTTCCTGTCCTCACCATGGTACAACAACTTGTACCACCGCCGATGCTCCTGCTCTTACTTCCCTTCCACTTGGTCTCTTGCACACACAATATGTCTACCTTTCTCCTCTCCATCATATCAGCCAGCTCTCTCCCTTTACCAGTCATACTACCAACATTCAAAGTCCCCACTCTCATTTCCACCCTTCTAGTTTTCTTCTTCTCCCGCTGTTCGTGGCAGTGTTTTCCTCCTCTTCTTCGTCGTCGTCTTTGCCCAGCAGTAGCCCAATTTCCACCGGCACCCTGTTGGTAAATAGCACCGGTGGCGGACGTTGTTAACCCGGCCCGCGACTGATCCGGTATGGGAATTCGATTCTGAGTCTGCATAGTTGGGTTGGCTTGTTTTACGCCGGATGCCCTTCCTGACGCAACCCTCCTCATTTATCCGGGCTTGGGACCGGCACTCAGAATGTACTGGCTGCACACCCCATGTGGCTGAGTTAACTATTGCCTTCTGTTACAGAAGGCAAAAGTTATGGTTCAGCACATTCCGTGGTTTTGAGGTCAAAGGTTTAGTATGTTTTCAGTATAGTAGAAACAACATTTTTCCAGTAAATGAATGGACGGGGAATGGAGAAATATAGTCATTCATTCTTGTTGGGGAAAAATGGTAAATCCATTTGCAGGAATATTGTAGACAGGTAGGCAGGAGGTTGTTACTGCCAGGGAATTTAGTTACTTGAAGGCCATCAAACCATCATATAAAGGTAATTTTTTTGGTGGTGTAAAGGTTCTGCAGTGGTCACAACACAATGTCATTCCATGACGTAGGTGTGACATAGCTGGGAGTCGACACACTAAAGCCCCGGTCACAACCCACCGTGCGTTTTTTTTCGCCGTACGTTTTCTGCGGATGCCATGGCCACTACGTTTTTGTGAAAATGTACGGAGGCAGTAGCAAGAGGAGGGAGGGACTACGTTCAACGCACGTCTCTAGGAACGTAACGATAAAGAGAGATGACAATAATGCAGTGTGTGTGTGTGTGTGTGTGTGTGTGTGTGTTGGGGGGGTGTCGCTTTTCTTTTTTTATGAGCGGGACCGGAGCGGCAGGTGTTTTTCGGTGTCAGCGATGCATGAGCATGTCCAGCCTGCAGCGGTCAGTTGTACGAGTGTTTACTTGCCTCGAAAAGTTACAGCTAGTTAACAGACTGAAGCTGTGGAGTGTGTGTTGCTGACGTTTGGAAATAAAGTCCAAGTTCAAGTGAGAAGCTACGTTGTGCATGCAAGTCTGTCGGCCTCCAAAGCCGTACTGCCTACGTACGGATTTGGTTAATTCAATAGTAATTGAATTAAAATGTGCTGCTTTGAATCCGTACTGAGGCAGTACTCACAACGTGCGTCATCTGTACTGCTGGTGAATCCGCAGCCTGACCGCAGCGAAAGTTCTGCATGCACTAATACCTCTACGGCATGTCTGCGTGTGTCTGCATGCTCCTAAATTCGTACTGAGGCAGTACTTACGAAGTACGGATCTCCAAATTTAGCCCACATTTTTGCAAGTAGACTGAACGCACGTGCAAGTACGGCGGGTTGTGACCACAGCTTTACTTACCTTACTTACTCATGACAACACCACTGCACAACATGGGCAGCAATGGGGCTAAGTGGATAGTGTGTTTACTTCCAAAGCCAACCTGATCTCATGGCAAGTCGTGATTCAGCAGCACGAAATATATACATTAATCTATTGGTTCATGATATTGTGACGAAAAGCACCTCATTTTCGTCACGGCAGCATGAATTCATTCTAATTCATTCCGTGATGGCTGCATGACATTAAAAGTGAAGCGGCGGGTAGGGGGTGGTTATGGTTCGGGTGGGGGAAAGAGTAAGATTAGGTTATGGTTAAGGTTAGGGTCGAGGATAGGAGTAGGGTTAGGAAAATTTGACTTATTTCACATCACGGGAGCACAAAAAAAAAACAACAAAAAAAAAAAAACGTGAGACTGGGCCGTCCAAAGCAGAAGGATCCCAGTTCATGACCACCAGTACCTTCTCTAAATGCAACATGGAGTTGCATGTGGAAGAGCATCTGGTGTAAAACTTGTGCCAAATCAATATTCGGAAGCATATTAGATCTACTGTGGTGACCCCAATGCAGTGGTGGGCACAGTTCCGATAATCCGATAACAGATAATTATTGAAGATAATGTTTTCATTATCGGATTATCTTTTTAGAAAACTTTAAAAACCATTATTGGACTAATTATCTTCCAATAGATTTTTGTCCGATAACTTTTAGACCGATAACGTAGTAAATATATCTGAACAGTGGCAAACATTTTTAAAATTTAAAATCAGTTGAGCACCTACCTGTTAAAAGTTTCCTAATAGATGTATAATTTCACCCTCTGCAAACAGAAGAGAGCTGCTCTTAGAAGAAACCACTCTATCCTCTGCAGGCAAAGGAGAACTGGCCACAAAAAAAAAAGATTCTTTAACACCATACTGATACACTGCATATCACCCAAGTCATTTTTTTAAACTTATGGTTCAAATTTTAACCAAACTAATTTTAGACAAGTTATTTAAAATTACTGTCATGTCTGAAGTTTTATAAAGTGAAATATCAGATATATGTTTTAGTTTTAAAGTAATGTGCAAATTTTTAAGGTTTTGTGAGCACATGCTGTGCCCAGCAGTGCATTATGGGTAAGACAGGGTAATCTTGGTACATTCACAACAGGACAAATGCATTTCAGATGCTCTGTTCAGGTTCCACAGACAACGGCATTAAACTCTAGTACCTAAAACCCTCGTGAATATATTCTCTGGGTTTATAGACGTTATTGTATTTGCGTTTGTTAAATTCCACGCATCTTAAATGTAGCAGACATGGATTATCTGGAATTTTGTTTTGGCAAGTTTTCATGGTCTCTACTGCCATCTACTGGCCAGTAATGTTCATGGCAGTATTCGCCCTAAGTACTAAGCATCTGGGCACCAGTAGATGGCAGTGTTCTATTTATTTTGAGCCCGGTTATATCAGATGGTTGTCAAATCAACTTTTTGGCTTTGCAATGGCTTTTTTTTATTTTTTTTTACAAACTTTAAAAACAAAACAAAACAACAACAACAAAAAAAAACATCACAAGACAACACTGCAGTGTTTGCACATGCACAGTGCAAGAGGTTGGATGCTTGTAGCTCTTCAGCAGCAGGATACCCTCACGACGGCCAACCAGAATAATATCAAACAGATTTGATTTTCATTCGACCATGCGATCGGCGATCAGGAGGTGGTCGTTAGATGTTAAACACAGCTTGTTACTCCATGTACACTACACGATGCAGGACGCGTGATTAACCTGAAAATCGGTCCAAACAATTCTTGCACGAATGAAAAATCATCTGAACAAGGGCCAAAACTTGCACAGTGTAAAGCCAACTTTTATGTGTCCAGACAATATTGAGTGCATGTTTTACAACATCATAAATGTGCGCACATCATAAAACTAATAATAAAAATTAATAAACTAATAAAATGAGCGCACACTCTCTCCACATGCAAAATATTTTGTGATGACACTTCCAGGGCTCCGTAAAATGCCTGTTTTTACAAATAAAAAATGGAATATTTTACAAAAGCACATTTATCCGTAAACACCAACACATGACACACATCACATTAACGTGTTGGTTTACATAATGAATGACTGAACCAATCAGTGTTTAGCAGAGGCACATTTTACCCAGAATCCTTTGCGATCTGTCTGTGTTTGTTACAAAACCTCAGAATTAGTGCATTATTCAACATTAAAAGATATGTTATATTTTACGGGCCGAGGCGGAGGATTAGCAGCAATCTTCCATTCCAGTTTATTAATTAATCAAAAACCCAGACAGCGCTTTAATTCATTTGAAAGCTTGACTCTTAGTCTTGTCCATCCAAATTGGAAGTCCCAAAAACCAGTTTTATTTGTTATTATCTATCGTCCACCTGTTCGTTACTGTGAGTTTCTCTGTGAATTTTCAGACCTTTTGTCTGACTTAGTGCTTAGCTCAGATAAGATAATTATAGTGGGCGATTTTAACATCCACACTGCATTTAATCTATTATTAGACTCAATTGCCTTTGCTCAAAATGTAAATGAGTCCACCCACCACTTTAATCATATCTTAGATCTTGTTCTGACTTATGGTATGGAAATTGAAGACTTAACAGTATTCCCTGAAAACTCCCTTCTGTCTGATCATTTCTTAATAACATTTACATTTACTCTGATGGACTACCCAGCAGTGGGGATAAGTTTCATTACACTAGAAGTCTTTCAGAAAGCGCTGTAACTAGGTTTAAGGATATGATTCCTTCTTTATGTTTTCTAATGCCATATACCAACACAGTGCAGAGTAGCTACCTAAATTCTGTAAGTGAGATAGAGTATCTCATCAATAGTTTTACATCCTCATTGAAGACAACTTCGGATGCTGTAGCTCCTCTGAAAAAGAGAGCTTTAAATCAGAAGTGCCTGACTCCGTGGTATAACTCACAAACTCGCAGCTTAAAGCAGATAACCCGTAAGTTGGAGAGGAAATGGAGTCTCACTAATTTAGAAGATCTTCACTTAGCCTGGAAAAAGAGTCTGTTGCTCTATAAAAAAGCCCTCCGTAAAGCTAGGACATCTTACTACTCATCACTAATTGAAGAAAATAAGAACAACCCCAGGTTTCTTTTCAGCACTGTAGCCAGGCTGACAAAGAGTCAGAGCTCTACTGAGCCGAGTATTCCTTTAACTTTAACTAGTGACTTCATGACTTTCTTTGCTAATAAAATTTTAACTATTAGAGAAAAAATTACTCATAACCATCCCAAAGACGTATCGTTATCTTTGGCTGCTTTCAGTGATGCCGGTATTTGGTTAGACTCTTTCTCTCCAATTGTTCTCTCTGAGTTATTTTCATTAGTTACTTCATCCAAACCATCAACATGTCTATTAGACCCCATTCCTACCAGGCTGCTCAAGGAAGCCCTACCATTAATTAATGCTTCGATCTTAAATATGATCAATCTATCTTATTAGTTGGCTATGTACCACAGGCTTTTAAGGTGGCAGTAATTAAACCATTACTTAAAAAGCCATCACTTGACCCAGCTATCTTAGCTAATTATAGGCCAATCTCCAACCTTCCTTTTCTCTCAAAAATTCTTGAAAGTGTAGTTGTAAAACAGCTAACTGATCATCTGCAGATGAATGGTCTATTTGAAGAGTTTCAGTCAGGTTTTAGAATTCATCATAGTACAGAAACAGCATTAGTGAAGGTTAGAAATGATCTTCTTATGGCCTCAGACAGTGGACTCATCTCTGTGCTTGTTTGTTAGACCTCAGTGCTGCTTTGATACTGTTGACCATAAAATTTTATTACAGATATTAGAGCATACCATAGGTATTAAAGGCACTGCGCTGTGGTGGTTTGAATCATATTTACCTAATAGATTACAATTTGTTCATGTAAATGGGGAATCGTCTTCACAGACTAAGGTTAATTATGGAGTTCCACAAGGTTCTGTGCTAGGACCAATTTTATTCACTTGATACATGTTTCCCTTAGGCAGTATTATTAGACGGCATTGCTTAAATTTTCATTGTTACGCAGATGATACCCAGCTTTATCTATCCATGAAGCCAGAGGACACACACCAATTAGCTAAACTGCAGGATTGTCTTACAGACATAAAGACATGGATGACCTCTAATTTCCTGCTTTTAAACTCAGATAAAACTGAAGTTATTGTACTTGGCCCCACAAATCTTAGAAACATGGTGTCTAACCAGATCCTTACTCTGGATGGCATTACCCTGACCTCTAGTAATACTGTGAGAAATCTTGGAGTCATTTTTGATCAGGATATGTCATTCAATGAGTATATTAAACAAGTATGTGGGACTGCTTTTTTGCATTTGCGCAATATCTCTAAAATTAGAAAGGTCTTGTCTCAGAGTGATGCTGAAAAACTAATTCATGTATTTATTTCCTCTAGGCTGGACTATTGTAATTCATTATTATCAGGTTGTCCTAAAAGTTCCCTGAAAAGCCTTCAGTTAATTCAAAATGCTGCAGCTAGAGTGCTAACAGGGACTAGAAGGAGAGAGCATATCTCACCCATATTGGCCTCTCTTCATTGGCTTCCTGTTAATTCTAGAATAGAATTTAAAATTCTTCTTCTTACTTATAAGGTTTTGAAAAATCAGGTCCCATCTTATCTTAGGGACCTCATAGTACCATATCACCCCAATAGAGTGCTTTGCTCTCAGACTGCAGGCTTACTTGTAGTTCCTAGGGTTTGTAAGAGTAGAATGGGAGGCAGAGCCTTCAGCTTTCAGGCTCCTCTCCTGTGGAACCAGCTCCCAATTCAGATCAGGGAGACAAACACCCTCTCTACTTTTAAGATTAGGCTTAAAACTTTCCTTTTTGCTAAAGCTTATAGTTAGGGCTGGATCAGGTGACCCTGAACCATCCCTTAGTTATGCTGCTATAGACTTAGACTGCTGGGGGGTTCCCATGATGCACTGAGTGTTTCTTTCTCTTTTTGCTCTGTATGCACCACTCTGCATTTAATCATTAGTGATTGATCTCTGCTCCCCTCCACAGCATGTCTTTTCCTGGTTCTCTCCCTCAGCCCCAACCAGTCCCAGCAGAAGACTGCCCCTCCCTGAGCCTGGTTCTGCTGGAGGTTTCTTCCTGTTAAAAGGGAGTTTTTCCTTCCCACTGTTGCCAAGTGCTTGCTCACAGGGGGTCGTTTTGACCGTTGGGGTTTTTACATAATTATTGTATGGCCTTGCCTTACAATAAAAAGCGCCTTGGGGCAACTGTTTGTTGTGATTTGGTGCTATATGAATAAAATTGATTTGATTTGATATTTTAAGTTTGTACAAATGACAGAATTGACATTAATGGAGTTATTCTATCAGTATTCACACCAAACAATAAGTCAACATGCTTTTATTTTCCAAGACCTCCATCTGACCGGAGCGTTGTGACTGGTAGAGAGCTTGCTTTGTGGTTGCTGTCAGGGTGCTTCTGTGTTGTAGCTGTGTAGCTTCCCGCAGGGGTAGCATGTTCAAACATAGAAGTGCAGGCTCATTGTTTGGGTCTTTGTCGCTTTTGATGCTTCCAAAAGCAATTGTGGTGTTAAAACTCAAATTCAGCTTGTTAATAGTTGCAAATGTAAAAGAGACAATACTGGAAGTTATCGGTTATCTGTAACTTCCGATACATTTTTGGGTGTTTATCGGTTTATCTTTATCAAAGATAACTTTTCAGTTATTTATCTGTTATCAAAGTTAATTTTTTGGTTATCTGTGTCCACCACTGCCCCAATGGAAAAAAGGGAGAAGCAGAAACAACCTGTTACTGCTATTACATCATGTCATGATGACCAAGAACTGATGTTTTCACAATGTCATAGTAATGTCCTTTCGTGGTCATCAAATAATCATTCATCCATCCATTTTCTATACCTGCTTCGATGAATGTTCAGTTCATCAAACCCCTTCCCACCTGGGGGCCTTTCTGTGTGGAGTTTCCATGTTTGTGTGGGTTCTGTTTGGGTGCTCCGGCTTCCTCCCACTTCCAGAGACATGCATGTTAGGTGAACTGGGGATTTTGATTTGACAGTAGGTGTACATGCGGGTGTGACTGTGTTTGGTTGTCATCCTGTGATAGACTGGCGTCTTGCCCAGGTTGTACCCTGAAACTGAAATTCCTGTACCAAAATTTATTGGTACTACTACAAGTACCGTTACACCTGTGGTACCAAAGGATCCTGCAAAGAGACCAAATATCAAATACATCCAGTCACCTCTTTAGGACTGTTGCGTGCGCGTTTGTATGGATGTGTTTATGTGCTATTTTGTGGTTTGGCACATTCCTGTTCCTGGTTCCCCTTGTGGTTCACCTTAGTTCTTTGTCTTGGAGGTGTCTGTATAGAGTTCATGGTCACATTCCCTTGTCTCTGTCAGTCTGCTGTGTGGGTGGTCCCCTGGTAGGTCTGTAAACTGTTCGTTCCCTTGTCTCGTTCATGCTTCCGTCTCCCTGGTGTGTGACAGCTCTGATCCGTCCCACTGTTCTCCGTTTCTGAGTGTCCCTGCCCCGTGTATTGTCCCCCCTGTGATCTTGTTTTATTTTTGACCCATTTTTGCTCCATGTCCATTTTATGTTCCATGTGATCATTGCAATTTTGTCCCGTTATTAGTTCCTACCATTGTGATGATTTCTGTTAGATTATTTTCTAAAGAATTAGTTCTGGTTTGTCTCGTTCAGTTCTGTTTTTACATGGGTTTGTTCCCCACATCTGTTTACTTTAGATTCTATTGATTTTACAGCTTCCTCAGTTTTCTTAGTGATCGCACCTGTTGCTTATTAATTTGTTTGTTATATAAACCCTCAACAGTTCTTGTTTTGTTGCCAATTCATTCTCTGTGCACATTTAGTACCTCTATTTCTACTCATTTGGGGGTGCAGAAGTCATTTCTAGTATTGTTTTATGCATATGAGGTCACCTTGACCTTAAAAAGGCAAGGTCAAGGTCGCTTTCACACACAGATGATAACTTTGGTAATTATTTTAGCAATTATAGGAGTAGAAACATATGTTAGACATCAAATTCAACTAAATTTACAGTTTAGAATTAATTTCTCATATTGTTTTATCCATTTGAGTTCATCTTCAGCTTCAAAGGGCAAGGTCAAGGTCATTTTCGTGGTGGAATAGGCCTGTAGATCCATTTTTGTAACATGACTGTGGCCATAATGTAGCTGTTTTAATAACTGGAAATCAGTGAACCAGTAATTAACCTATTCTATGTTTATTACTTTTTGTGTGTATAATTTATGTAGTATGTTATATATCCATCCAAATTCTGTTCCTGTATAGTATATTGTATGTAACTACATCACTTATTTTCATGTGTTTTGTTAACATCAAATAAGAACAGGAAGGATTACAAGTACATTTGACTGAAAATATAAAACAAAATCAAATCAAACAAGAAATAGTCCATCATGCACCATCTCACATGTACTTGCAGGTTAGTCTTTCTGTGTCATGTTTTTGCAAGAAGTATATTCTGTCTTTCCATGACAGAATATACTCCAGCAGAACACCACCTACAGCGTCGTGTATCACATTTGCTGCACATTTACAAAATGTAAGCAGTCTTTGGGAAAAGGGCTTGAGGCATTTTGATGTCAACAGTTTGCCTAAGTGCTCCTCCCATCCATGTCTTACTGGCTCTAGATTTGGCTTATTGCCAGAAGCTTAAATGCCCTGTGCACCAGGAAGGTTCCTCACTGGATTTGACCTCTGATAACACTGCTTCGGGGAGGGAGAGCATAAATGTCAGCACTGGCACAGGGTGTGTCTCTGTTCATGCCAGTGATATCAAAGCCAGTTGTTGAGTCCAGTATGCCACATTCACTCTCCTTCTTTTAGAGAAATCTCAATGTATGAATCAAATGGCAGCATTAATGACAGCACCCAGAGAAGGGAATTTTGCCAGTGGCATCTGTCAAATCTTAGACATGAAGTCGAGCACAACATGAGTGACAAGGGCTGTTGATCCATCCTGTGAGATCCAGTCCAACCTGATTTTGTTTTGTCAGTACACATGCATGCTGAAATGAAAAGCCCATACCAAAATTTATTGGTACTATTACAAGTACGACACAGTCTCACAGCATGTCGTGATTCAGCAGCACAAAATATACTCGTACATTAATCTATTGGTTTGTGATATTGTCACAAAAAGTGCAAAATGTTCGTAATGGGAGCATGAATTTATTTGAATACATTCTGTGACAGCTGCACAGAATTAAAAGTGATAGGTTATGGTTAAGGTTAGGGTTGGGGGTAGGGGTAGTAATAATGAGTTTAAAAAAACCCTGTCACAAAAACTTGAATCATTTCGTGACGGGAGCACACACAAAAAAAGTGAGACTGGGCTGTACAAGTACCATTACACCTGTACCCAAGGAGCCTGCAAAGAGATCAAAAATGGTACATTGTCTGCATTTATGTAGAGCATTTCCATCTGCATCAGATGCTCAAAGCGCTTTACAAAAAATGCCTCACATTCACCCCAATGTCAGGGTGCTGCCATAACTACACACCGGGAGCAACTAGGGGATTAAGGACCTTGCCCAAGGGCCCTTAGTGATTTTCCAGTCAGCCCAACACTTTAACCACAAAACCATCACCTCCCCTCAAGACCAAGTACCAAAGACATCCAGTCACCTCTTCAGGACACTGGTGTGAAACCAAAATGACAAATATTGCTTTTCTGTTAACTAAATGTTCTGTTTGACTGCTTGTAACCTTTCTGTTAACTAAATTTTCTGTTTGATTGCTATAACCCCATACTCAGTGTGAAAGGCATCTGATAAGACAGCCCTTGAGCCTTATCACACAAATGACCTCTGAGTGACACTGCAAGCAACTCTGATCAATCACAATGCAAGAAAAGACATGGTCTGAAATAAAGACAAGTTTCACAGTGGGACATTATTCCCAAACTCCAAGTGATCTCTGATGATGAAAAAGACATTCTCTCAGATGAAAGGGACTCTTTGATCATCACAGCCCTGTGAACCACAAACACTGGGGCAAAATCCATCATTCTTGTAGATAGAAAGACAATCATTCAGCCTTTAGTTGGGACTTTGTTTTATCAACCTGTTTCTTTTAATGAACTTTGTATTTATGTTTGACAGGTGCATTCTTTAGACCATAGGTGTCAAACTGATTCCAGAAAGGGCCAAGAGGGTGTGGGTTTTCTTTGCAGCTACTGACTCCACCAGGTGACTCCACTGATTAACATCACTTTGAACAGATGGAATCAGTTCGTCAGTGAAATCACCTGGTGGAGTCAGTGGCTGCAAAGACAACCTGCACCCTCTTGGCCCTTTCTGGAATCACTTTGACAACTATGCTTTAGACACTGTATGTGTAACTGCCCACACGGCCTCCTGCCCTGACATGTGGATAAAAAGCAGAGCTCAGAAAGCCACACGTTACACTGTTCCAATCAGAACACCCTGGTTGACACAGTGTCCGAAGCTTCGTATTAAAGAGCCTGTTATTTGAGAAACAGTCAATGTCTTGACTCTTTCTTTCAACAGACAGCATGAAAATCCTTCCATCTCCACATTGGTTTGCTTCCAGGTTGGACATACGAGGGGCAATTGAGAAGTTCTGAGACTGACTCAGAAAGTAAGGGGTGGTTCTCCAGTATTTGCATTTTGAGAAACCAACATTTCTCAAAAATGTGTTTTGCCTCAATGGGTGCAATGTTGAGTAATGTTGATTTCTCAGCAGTGGTGGGCACACTTACGATAATCTGATAACAGATAATTATCGAAGATAATGTTTTCGTTATCGGATTATCTTTTTAGATAACTTGAAAAACCATTACCGGACTAATTATCTTCCGATGAATTGTCCTCCGATAACTTTTAGACCAATAATGCAGTAAACCCAGCTGAACAACAGCAAACATTTTTAAAATTTAAAATCAGTTGAGACCCACCTGTTAAAAGTTTCCTAACTGATGTATATAGATCTACCCTCTGCAAACAGTAAAAAGATACTTCCAGGAAAAACCACTCTACCTCTACAGGCAAATAAGAACTAGTCACAAACAAACAAACAAACAAGCAAGCAAAACAAACATTTCCTTTAACACCATGCTGATACACTGGCAATATTACCCAAGTCATCCAGAGGCATACATTTTTAACTTATGGTTCAAATTTTAACAAAACTAATTTTGGACAAGTTATTTAAAATTACTGTCATGTCTGAAGTTTTATAAAGTGAAAATATCAGATATATGTTTTCGTTTTAAAATAATGTGCTAATTTTTAAGGTTTTGTGAGCACATGCTGAGCTCAGCAGTGCATTATGGGTAGTACAGGGTAATCTCAGTATGTTCATGACAGGACAAATGCATTTCAGACACTCTGTTCAGGCTCCACGGACAGCAGTATTAAACTCTAGTGCCTAAAACTCTCGTGAATATATTCTCTGGGTTTATAGACGTTATTATATTTGTGTTTGTTAAAGTCCATGCATCTTAAATGTAGCAGATGGATTATCTGGGATTTTGTTTTGGAAAGATTTCAAGGCCTCTACTGCCATCTACTGGCCAGTGGTGTTCATGGCAGTATTCGCCCTAAGTGCTAAGCGTCTGGGCACCAGTAGATGGCAGTGTTGTCAAATCAACTTTTTGGCTTTGCAAATGGATTTTTTTTTTTTTTTTTTTTTTACAAATTAAGTTTAAAAACAAAACAACAACAACAAAAAAAAACATTACAAGACAGCTCTGCGGTGTTTGCACAGGCACAGTGCGAGCGGTTGGACACTTGTAGTTCTGTTGCAGCAGGATACCGTCATGACGGCTGACCAGAATAATATCAAACAGGTTTGATTTTCATTCGACCATACGATCGGCGATCAGGAGGTGGTCGTCAGATGTTAAACGCAGCTTGTTACTCCAAATACACTACACGATGCAGGATGCGTGATTAACCTGAAACTCGCACAGTGTAAAGCCAACATTTATGTGTCAACAATATTGCGTGCATGTTTTACAACATCATAAAACGTGCGCACATTCTCTCCACATGTAAAACATTTTGCGATGACACTTCCAGGGCTCTGTAAAAATGCCTGTTTTTACAAATAAAAAATGGAATATTTTACAAAAGCACATTTATCTAAACACCAACACATGACACACGTCACATTGTGTTGGTTTACCTAATGAATCCTTTGCGATCTGTCTGTATTTGTTACAAAACCTCAGAATTAGTGCATTATTCAACATTAAAAGATATATGTTATATTTTAACTTTGTACAAATGACAGAACTGACATTAATGGAGTTATTCTATCAGTATTCACATAAAACCATAAGTCAGGATGCCTTTATTTTTCAAAACCTCCGCCTGACCGGAGCATTGTGATTGGTAGAGAGCTGGCTTTGTGACTGCTCTCAGGGTGCTTCAGTGCTGTAGCTGTGTCGCTTCCAGCAGGAGGTAGCATGTTTAAACATAGAAATGCTGACTCATTGTTTGAGTCTTTTGTCGCTTCCAAAAGCGATTGTGGTGTTAAAACTCAAATTCAGCTTGTTAGTAGTTGCAAATGTACCAGAGACAACTAGGGTTGCCAACTCTATGAAAAATAAATAAGGGACACCTCACTGCCAGGGCCGACCGGCCGACTGACCATTGCCTTCACCCTTCCCAGCGTCTGTGTGAAACGATTTTTAACCATTTCACTGTTGACCCTGAATTTAGGTAGATGCATACATGCATTTGTTCTGATATGAACACGTGGAAAACAAATTATTATTTAGCAATTTACTTTTAGTGCAAAATAAATTTTCACTCACAATTTCAATATGAGCATTCTGTCTTCTTTAAAATAAATCTCTGTAGTGCTATTGCTTAACTTAAAATTGTATAAATTAACAAAAAAAAAAACCAATAGAAAATTTGTATCATCCAAAACAATGTAACAGTGCAAAACAATGTAACAGTGCACATTTACACATTTAGTGTAATAAAAAGTGCAAAAAAATAAAGTCTGAAAAGTAAACAATACTGTTGTCGCGCACCTTTTCCACCCAGCCATTTTCCTTTTCTCATTCTCCCCTGTATTTTTGCATTGTTTTTTTTGTTTTGTTTTTTTTAGGAGGAGGAGTAACGACATCACAGACATTGCTGTCCGTAGGCATATCTGCAGTGCCAGTGTCGGTGTCTGTATCGATATCAGCCATGCTGCTTTGTTATTGTTGTCCAGCGACCGTCGTCGGCTCATGACGTCGGTATCTTCTTGCGAGCAGATGTTCCTCGACCAATGAGATAAGAGTGATTCTGTATTGTCAACTCGTGTCTGTCAGCTCATTGGTGAAAAGCAGGAGAGAGGCTGGGATCAAATTTACCGCAAGTTTCCATATAAAGCGCCAGTCAATTCCATTGACATTTTACAGACTTTTTGATTCTCACAGAAATACGGGACAAACTGCGTCCCGTTTCAGGTCAATACGGAACGCACACTTTTATTTCCAAATAAGGGACGATTCTGTTTTTCAAGGGACGGTTGGCAACCCTAGAGACAACACTGGAATTTATTGGTTATCTGTAACTTCCGATACATTTTTGGGTGGTTTATCGGTTTATCTTTATCAAAGATAACTTTTCAGTTATCTGTTATCGAAGTTAATTTTTTGGTTATCTGTGCCCACCACTGTTTCTCAGAATACAAAAGATGGAGAACCATGCCCTACTTTTTCTGGGTTAGGCTCAAAATGTGTCAACTGCTTCTTATGCAAAGGTATCAAACCCATTTCTGTTTTCATTCTTGACCCACATTTAATTTTTGCTTGAATGTTTGTACATTTGACATTGACAGACTTGAACAAAATGGTCAAACTGTATGTTCATTCAAATTTCTGGCTGTACTAAAACTGCTGCATCATAATGTACATGCATGAGCACATGCACATTAACCCTAACAGACAATGTGTGAATGAATTGTAAAAACATTTGTGTACACAGAGAATGTTGTCAACTCTGTCACTCAGCTGCGAGCCCTGTTCCCATTGGCTGGTTCAGATGCAGTGGTGGGGGTGAGACGTGTACGAGCCTCATAAAAACGCCTCTTACAAAGGCTTATGCACATATGTGCACACACACTTTTACCACACACCTGCTTGTTTGTAGACGCTGAACCAAATTCACTGAACATCGCTGCAACAGCACCGGCTTCAAAACGTGAGTACACACACATGCACGTCTAATCCCTCTGAGATAAAGACAAGGATAAGACAGACATGCAGAGGAGATATGATGGACACTTGTTCCATGATCAGACAGTGAGAGAAATAAATTACAGGAAGATGACAGTCTAAGAACCACATTGGAAATACGTGCTGGTTGCTTTATTGTGTTATCCTTTTTATTATTATGTCATTGTGGATTTTATACAATCACATTTTAATAGTCAAAGTACAGCCTTTAATTTAAAGGTGCAGCAGATTTATTCCGCAGTGTAAAGTTTTTTTTCTTTTCCTCTTTTTGTAGCTGAGGAAAGCACTAACAAATGTCACTGATATGTTCTTTTATATACACTTTCTTGATGAATGTCAGGCAAATATTGTGACTATGAAAGTGTACTTTGGCACACTGTTATCACAGATTGATTTTATCAGGCACCAGGCACACACACACACACACACACACACACACACACACACACACACACACACACACACACACACACACACACACACACACACACACACACACACACACACACACACACACACACACCTTTCGGTGCCAAACAAGGAGGTTTGAGTATCTCAGATTTAATTTGTCTCCTGAATTTAGGTGAGACCAGGGATGCATGCTTTTTGTTTTCAGTTACATTTTTTAAAATTACATCAATTTATTCTTTGTTCATTTTGGCACATGATGACCCGAGGTGAACTGTAGAAATGAAATGCCTAAATGTCATTCGTGATCACACTGGGTTGGATATCACACTGCGGACGTTTGATGTCTTAATCATTATCTTTTTATATGAATGTTTTTTTATTTACTAAAATTGCCGTGATTAATTGATGCAGCCTACGCATTAGCTATGCGACTGTTAGTGAAGGTATTTACCTCTGACTTTACCCAACAGTAAGTATCTTCAATATTACCCAAAGACACCAGATGGACAATGCATAACCTAAAATGTATTTCTTGGACTATAGTGATACCATTTCAGTATGGGATTTGAACCAAGGATCCTCTGGTCATAAGTTCACTACATTCAGTAATTTCAAATAAAATCATGTGAACTGTTGTGACAAGTGGAAATTTTAATTTCTTGATGTTGAATTGTGGCCAGATGACTTTTGTGTGGGCCCTTAAAACCCCCATTACAATCACAGTACTTACTACTACCCCTGGCAAAAATGATGGAATCACCGGCCTCGGAGGATGTTCATTCAGTTGTTTAATTTTGTAGAAAAAAAGCAGATCACAGACATGACACAAAACTAAAGTCATTTCAAATGGCAACTTTCTGGCTTTAAGAAACACTATAAGAAATCAAGAAAAAAGATTGTGGCAGTCAGTAACGGTTACTTTTTTAGACCAAGCAGAGGAAAAAAATATGGAATCACTCAATTCTGAGGAAAAAATTATGGAATCACCCTGTAAATTTTCATCCCCAAAACTAACACCTGCATCATATCAGATCTGCTCGTTAGTCTGCATCTAAAAAGGAGTGAACACACCTTGGAGAGCTGTTGCACCAAGTGGACTGACATGAATCATGGCTCCAACACGAGAGATGTCAATTGAAACAAAGGAGAGGATTATCAAACTCTTAAAAGAGAGTAAATCATCACGCAATGTTGCAAAAGATGTTGGTTGTTCACAGTCTGCTGTGTCTAAATTCTGGACCAAATACAAACAACATGGGAAGGTTGTTAAAGGCAAACATACTGGTGGACCAAGGAAGACATCAAAGCGTCAAGACAGAAAACTTAAAGCAATATGTCTCAAAAATGGAAAAATGTACAACAAAACAAATGAGGAACGAATGGGAGGAAACTGGAGTCAACGTCTGTGACCGAACTGTAAGAAACCGCCTAAAGGAAATGGGATTTACATACAGAAAAACTAAACGAAAGGCATCATTAACACCTAAACAGAAAAAACAAGGTTACAATGGGCTAAGGAAAAGCAATTGTGGACTGTGGATGACTGGATGAAAGTCATATTCAGTGATGAATCTCGAATCTGCATTGGGCAAGGTGATGATGCTGGAACTTTTGTTTGGTGCCTTTCCAATGAGATTTATAAAGATGACTGCCTGAAGAGAACATGTAAATTTCCACAGTCATTGATGATATGGGGCTGCATGTCAGGTAAAGGCACTGGGGAGATGGCTGTCATTACATCATCAATAAATGCACAAGTTTATGTTGATATTTTGGACAATTGAAAGGATGTTTGGGGATGATGAAATCATTTTTCAAAATGCTAATGCATCTTGCCATAGAGCAAAAACTGCAAAAACATTCCTTGCAAAAAGACACATAGGGTCAATGTCATGGCATAGGGTCAATGTCAATGAGCAGATCTGATTTGATGCAGGTGTTAATTTGGGGGATGAAAATTTACAGGGTGATTCCATAATTTTTTCCTCAGAATTGAGTGATTCCATATTTTTTTCCTCTGCTTGGTCTAAAAAAGTAACCGTTACTGACTGCCACAATCTTTTTTGTCTTGATTTCTTATAGTGTTTCTTAAAGCCAGAAAGTTGTCATTTGAAATGACTTTAGTTTTGTGTCATGTCTGTGATCTGCTTTTTTTTCTACAAAATTAAACAACTGAATGAACATCCTCTGAGGCCAGTGATTCCATAATTTTTGCCAGGGGTTGTACAATACTTATTATCTGTGGGGTTTTTTTTAACCTCTGCCAAGGAGGTTATGTTTTCACCGGCATTTGTCTGTCTGTTTGCTGTTAACGGGATAACTCAAACAGTTTTGAACGCATTTGAACCAAATTTGGTGGAATGATGCGAAATATATCCAGGATCAGTTGACTAAAATTTGGTGATGATCCGGATTAAACTCTAGAATATAGCATAATGTATTATTTTGCCCTTTTGTGAATCCACATCATTTGATATTGATATGTGCAGTGGCGGAGGTATGCGCTCTACCAAGTGCCCTTCTAATTTTTATATGCATCCAGTTCCAATTATGCAATGAGCAGGTAATCACTCTGTTGACTCTCAAGTCTAATTTTAAAACATTTTCCCGTTACTTAGAATTAGTTCCTGGTTTGTAACTTGATTTGCTAACTTGTATTTGATCTTTAATTTGTTTTTAACGGATGTTTAAATTTGATCTTTATATTGTGTTTTGGATGTTTTACTATTATGTACAATGAAATATTTTGCCTGAAAGTACTTGAAAATATAATGATAACTGTGCTCATAGAGTGCTAACCTCTGCCTTCACTAGTTTCCAGTTACATAATTTTTTTTACCTTGCAAGAAATTTTCAAGGTCAAAGTTCTGTTAGAGGTGGCTTTTCAAAAGTTAAATTAGTGATGTGATCACTAATGAATTAATAATGTGATCAAATGTCCACAAAATCCAGATCAGATCCTGATCAAAAGTTTGTCAGGCAATCGTGAGTGCCAGTCTGCACCTCACTTTCAAAAATGAGAGTGATTGAGGCTTGTAATGTAAAACATACTTTAAATGGGGATTTCAGGGACCACAAAATCTGCAATCTGGATCAGATCTGGATCAAACTTTGTCAGTTGATAAAGGATACTTTCCTACATAATGTGCTCAAATTTGAAAGAAATTCAATCTTTTTTGATTGATTTTTGAAAATTTGTTCAATCTTAAAGGATGAGGATTTTCCAAAATTTTGTATGTATATTGTATATATACATAAATATACCTAATGTATATTTGGTGCTACTGAATCACGACTTGCCATGAGACCAGGTTGGACGGAATCAGTTAATCAGTGAAATCACCTGGTGGAATCAGTGGCTGCAAAGAAAACCTGCACCCTCTTGGCCCTTTCTGGAACAAGTTGCCCACCCCTGGTCTAAATTAAAAAATGATCCAGTCGTATAGAAAACTACACCACATTATTTGCCTGATCATAAATATTCAAAAAAGGTATCGTTTGGACTATCTGTGACTGAATGTTATGGAGTTATGAGGTAAAAGCAGTAAGAATGGTGACAAAGGTGAGTTTCAGTTTGTACAGGGGTCAAAAGTTAAAGTTGCTCCATTAATTTTGCTCCAGCTGTATTTGTGCTGAATTTGATGCTTGTATCACCATTTGAAGGATTGTTTCAGTTATCTGCTCTACTAATAAGCCAACAGAGCATGAACCAGCTGCTGTCTGTTAGCTTAAACATGTGTACATAAGGCAACCCAAATTAAAGGAGAAATTCTGCTTTTAACAACCTGGACCTCATTTCTGGCATAAAATACGGTTGTTTACTCACCTATATGTGTCATTAGAAGTCCATAGTTCAAACGACGTGTTCAGTTAAAATCTGGAGCAAACATTTTTCTTCTTCTACTAAGGTGGATTAGAACTTTTGTGGTACACAGCACAAACTACTGGACAGGAGGAACCTAGCAGTCAGTGTGACTCACTGATTTGAAAATGCAGGTCTTTTAACCAGATGTGTGGTGCTTTGACATGTCAATCATCTGTGTCCAATCAGATTTCAGGGGAGTCCAGTGAAACCCCGGCCACTGCTCTAGCTCCACTCATGCCAGGAAGTGTTGAACATTTCATATTTCCTGTTTCACTGTGACTGATAAATTGGCACTTCCTGTTTGAGTGTGAGCTTGCCACTGAGTTTTTTCCATCAGTCACCCAACCTGACTGGAAAATCACTAAGGGCCCTTGGGCAAGGCCTTTAATCCCCTAGTATGGCAGCACCCTCACATTGGGGTGAATGTGAGGCATTATTTGTAAAGTGCTTTGAGCATCTGATGCAGATGGAAAAGCACTATGTAAATGCAGTCCATTTACTGAGTTCCTGCGAGATTCCATGGGATCTCGTCTGCCAATCCAGGAAGTGTTTGACATTTTAACATTTCCTGTTTTACTGTGGATTCAAAGTTTGGCACTTCTGCCCTGTACCATGAGCGAGCTTTGCGCCGCTGTGCGCCGCTTCGCTCATATAAAGTGTGACGTTGATTTCATTTGAATGAGTTTTTCACAGAACCAGCCTTCTTTTGGTCTTTGGCTTAAAGTGGAAAATGTTGATTTAGCACTAAAGTCACTACTGTTTCCAGTATATAACAATTCTCTCTTTACTTTTAAAGCCAGTCTCAAAATGCACCTTTTAAAAACTTGCTCTGTCTAACCTGCAACTAATGGTTGTTTTCAGTGTGCATTGTTGATGTTCTTCACTTCTTATTGTTTTCTTTACGTTTGCTTGTATTCTTGTGATGTTTGAAAATTATACTATTCGTAAGGTTTTTGTTGACTGTCTTGAAAGACGTGTACAAAAAAGTGTATTCTTATTATCTGTAATTCAAATCAATTGTTAAACCAGTCACCAGTGAATATTATTATTGTATTTGAACATGGATTTGGATACAACAGAGCCCCATAAAACAATAAAAAAAAAAAAAATCTTCATATCCATTGTGAGGGTCCATATGGCGCATTCTCTAAAATGACAAAATTAATGTAGATAATACACCAAGTCAAATAAAACCAATTAATGACCGACTCTTTAATGTTTGTGTTGTGTGCTGCAGTGGGACAATGGACATCGCAGAGTTTCGGCGCTTGGGGAAGCTGATGGTGGACTATGTGGTGGACTACCTGGAAAACATAGAAGAGCGACAGGTGTACCCGGATGTGGAACCGGGTTATCTTCATCACTTAATTCCCACTGAGGCCCCCCAGGAACCAGAGTCATATGAGGAGATTATGAAAGACGTGGAGAGGGTCATAATGCCTGGGGTAAGAACACATGAATTTGCACAGAAAGAAGCGTGATGAAACAACCTCTGTCCTCTTTTGACACTTGCTGGAAGAAAAAACTCATTTCAGATGCAGTAATCATTTGCATAATTTTCCTGCTGCTTTTTTCTCTTGTCAGATTACACACTGGCACAGCCCATACTTCTATGCCTACTTTCCAACAGCCTCGTCTTATCCTTCCATGCTTGCTGATATGCTGTGTGGAGCCATTGGTTGCATTGGATTCTCATGGGTAAAAACCACTTTTCCGAATCTTTGTAGTCCAAGACGATACTTCTACAAAACATTATTACTCAGACATTTGGTGTTATTATTTAGGCTGCTAGCCCGGCCTGTACTGAGCTGGAAACAGTGATGCTGGACTGGCTGGGAAAGATGCTGCAGCTTCCTGAGGATTTTCTAGCTGGGTCTCGTGGCCATGGAGGAGGCGTCATACAGGTATATATGCATTGTCAGGATTGTCTGTTTGAGAGTGGAAGACGTAGGTCCTACATCACCCCTGAGCCCCACTGGCTCCAGTGCTTATCCCTGGATTCTGTAACGTGAAGCAAAATGGAACCCCCCACAGCTGGATGCCAGTCTGACCTGCATTATCCCCACCGGCGTCCATTTACAGCTGGGTGGACTAACAGTACAGATGAAATGGCTTCAGTGTGAAGGAGCAGCGGCTCTACTCCGAGCTCATCACGAATGACTGAGCTCTCTCATTATCTCTGAGGGAGACACCAGCCACCCGAGGAAATCCATTTTTGCTGCTTGTACCCGCGATCTAGTTCTTTAGCTCATAACCCACTCATGAACAACACCCCGAGGTATTTTCCTTCACTTGGGGCAAGACCAAGTGCTGGAGGTCACAGGCCAATGAAGCCAACAGGACCACAAAACAAACAAACAAAACAAAAAAAAAAAACAGTGATAAGACCTTCAGCCCACCAAACTGAAGACCCTCAGTACAGTGTTAACATTAATATATTTAGTATTTTTCAGAAGATTTTTTTTAAAGCCATAGGTATTAAAGGCACTGCGCTGTGGTGGTTTGAATCATATTTACCTAATAGATTACAATTTGTTCATGTAAATGGGGAATCTTCTTCACAGACTAAGGTTAATTATGGAGTTCCACAAGGTTCTGTGCTAGGACCAATTTTATTCACTTTATACATGTTTCCCTTAGGCAGTATTATTAGACGGCATTGCTTAAATTTTCATTGTTACGCAGATGATACCCAGCTTTATCTATCCATGAAGCCAGAGGACACACACCAATTAGCTAAACTGCAGGATTGTCTTACAGACATAAAGACATGGATGACCTCTAATTTCCTGCTTTTAAACTCAGATAAAACTGAAGTTATTGTACTTGGCCCCACAAATCTTAGAAACATGGTGTCTAACCAGATCCTTACTCTGGATGGCATTACCCTGACCTCTAGTAATACTGTGAGAAATCTTGGAGTCATTTTTGATCAGGATATGTCATTCAAAGCGCATATTAAACAAATATGTAGGACTGCTTTTTTGCATTTACGCAATCTCTCTAAAATTAGAAAGGTCTTGTCTCAGAGTGATGCTGAAAAACTAATTCATGCATGTATTTCCTCTAGGCTGGACTATTGTAATTCATTATTATCAGGTTGTCCTAAACGTTCCCTGAAAAGCCTTCAATTAATTCAAAATGCTGCAGCTAGAGTACTAACAGGGACTAGAAGGAGAGAGCATATCTCACCCATATTGGCCTCTCTTCCTGTTAATTCTAGAATAGAATTTAAAATTCTTCTTCTTACTTATAAGGTTTTGAATAATCAGGTCCCATCTTATCTTAGGGACCTCATAGTACCATATCACCCCAATAGAGCGCTTCGCTCTCAGACTGCAGGCTTACTTGTAGTTCCTAGGGTTTGTAAGAGTAGAATGGGAGGCAGAGCCTTCAGCTTTCAGGCTCCTCTCCTGTGGAACCAGCTCCCAATTCAGATCAGGGAGACAGACACCCTCTCTACTTTTAAGATTAGTCTTAAAACTTTCCTTTTTGGTAAAGCTTATAGTTAGGGCTGGATCAGGTGACCCTGAACCATCCCTTAGTTATGCTGCTATAGACTTAGACTGCTGGGAGGTTCCCATGATGCACTGAGTGTTTCTTTCTCTTTTGCTCTGTAATGCACCACTCTGCATTTAATCATTAGTGATTGATCTCTGCTCCCCTCCACAGCATGTCTTTTCCTGGTTCTCTCCCTCAGCCCCAACCAGTCCCAGCAGAAGACTGCCCCTCCCTGAGCCTGGTTCTGCTGGAGGTTTCTTCCTGTTAAAAGGGAGTTTTTCCTTCCCACTGTCGCCAAGTGCTTGCTCACAGGGGGTCGTTTTGACCGTTGGGGTTTTTTCCGTAATTATTGTATGGCCTTGCCTTACAATAAAAAGCGCCTTGGGGCAACTGTTGTTGTGATTTGGTGCTATATAAATAAAATTGATTTGATTTGATTAAAGTCACCAGTGAAAAGAAAGTTTCTTGAACTTTGAGCTATTTCTTAACCAAAGCCAGCATTCAAATGGCATTAAGGAGGACATTTGTAGTTAAATACCAACTTTTTGGGTACTTTTTAAACTATGGATGTTAACTATGGGTGGATATTTAACTATGTAGAAGATTAATTCTTCGAGGTCAAATTATTTTTGGGAATTTTGAATCCATTATCTCCAAACAGTTGCCTAATGAAAGGTCCTCCCAAATTTAGTGAGTTTGAGTCATTTTGTCTTGTTCTAACACATACACACACACAGACAAGATGAATATGCCAACATTAGCTCATTTGGGGGTGTAATGGAAAGATATGAAATGCTGTATTTTACAGCTTGGTGCACAAATGAATAACTATACCCCCCCCCCCCACACACACACACACACACACTCCAACAATTTGTAGTTTCTGTCAGATAAAGATTTAGACATGCACAGAGGAGGGACACAGGGTATATAGGGAGAAGGATGCTGAGGATGTCACCAAAGAGGAGGTTTATGATTGTGGTGAGGGGGGAGCATGCAGGTGGTTGGTGTGACAGAAGAAGCTCCAGAGGACAGGGTGAGAAACTGATAACCTGCTGTGGTGACTCCTAATGGGAGCAGTCAAAAGAAGATGATGAAGAAGAAGATAACAATAAATGCATGTTGCCTTAAGTCAGCATTCCCATTCTGCTGCTATAATTTCACTTTGGTTTTGCAAACATCACACACGGGACAAAATTTTGTGCAGAAAAAAGCAAAGCAGTAGGAGACAGGACAAGTCACAAACACTGGGTGTTTCCAGTGGTTCAAAGCAACCAACTTCTTCTCACGGTGCTGCTCTTCCCACCAAATCACCGGCTCAAAGTCAAACTTAAAACAGGCTTTGCAGAGTCATGACTCTTTCCACTTCTACAAAGAGTTTGTATCCATCAGGAATTCATCCTCTATGGATTTGTTCTCACTCATCTTCCCGGTTCACAACAACAGGAAATTGTCAGAAAATTGCCTTTAATATGTCACCCACAGGCAGGCAGGCAGAAGTGATGATTAAAGAGCTGCGACTGCTGCGTGCTGCAGAAGGTGAAGCATTAGTGTTCCATTAACAGAAGGCGCCAATACATAGATTTTCACAAGAACCATTTTCTTCATATTGATATATCTCTAAAAATGTAACCGTGGAGATGTGCACGCAACATGCATTATGTGTATCATGTAACAACTAAAGATACCAAAGGGTTAAGAGGCAAACAAAAGCATCCAATTTTGGCACCCAGTGGGAACAAGATTTCTAAATGGGTTCACTGCATCATCATCATCTCGACCACCACTCAGAGATGACATTGACAGTAACGTGCATGAGACAGCACTCGCCGATGACGGATCATTTCATGCTTGTTGTGTTTGTGACCACCTGAGCGTGTCTTCATCTGCATTGTCTTTGTTTGGGTATTGTCACGATCCACTTTAAGTGCGGCCTTCCAGATCACTATGGCAACCAATGGGCCTGTTCTTGCTGTGTGTTGTGACTGTCAGCCTGTTATTAGAAACCAAACACCAAAACACAGCAATAAAGGACAGACTTTTAAAACTGCCATGTGCCGTCCTCACTTCACAATATTTGAATCCATGAGTCACTGTTTGATTAAAATAAAATCACTATTGTCATTGATGCACTAATTGAAGATAAAAGTTTAATTTCAAATTAGGGAATTTGATGTACAGCCTCCCTGATTGGAACCCGAGTGGTGTTCAGTTGTTGGATTTCTGTGCTAGTCACAGTTTGTCCATCACAAACACCATGTTCGAGCACAAGCGTGTCCATAAGTGCATATGGCACCAGGACACCTTGAGTCGTAGGTCGATGATCGACTTTGTAGTTGTATCATCTGACCTTCGGCCACGTGTCTCGGACACTTGAGTGAAGAGAGGGGCTGAGCTGTCGACCGATCACCACCTGGTGGTGAGTTGGATCCTCTGGGAGGGGAGGATGCCGGTCAGACCTGGCAGGCCCAAACGTATCATGAGGGTCTGCTGGGAATGACTGGCGGAACCCTGTGTCAGCGCGGTCTTCAACTCCCACCTCCGGGATAGCTTCTTCCAGATCCCAGGGGAGGTTGGAGACATGGAGTCCGAGTGGACTATGTTCTCCACCTCCATTGTCAATGTGGCTGCTCGTAGCTGTGGTTGCAGTCTCTGGTGCCTGTCACAGTGGCAATCCCCAAACTCGGTGGTGGACGCCGGAAGTAAGGGATGCCGTCAAGCTGAAGAAGGAGTCCTACTTTTCTTTGTTGGTAAGTGGGACCC
This sequence comes from Thalassophryne amazonica, assembly GCF_902500255.1. Taxonomy (NCBI): domain Eukaryota; kingdom Metazoa; phylum Chordata; class Actinopteri; order Batrachoidiformes; family Batrachoididae; genus Thalassophryne; species Thalassophryne amazonica. The sequence goes on from NC_047109.1 coordinate 106,045,156, forward strand.
GGAAGGCAGCTGACAGGTACCGGCAGGCTAAGCGTGCTGCAGCCCGCGCAGTCGCAGATGCAAACCTCGAGTCTGGGAGGAGTTCGGGGAGGCCATGGAGGAGGACTATCGGTCGGCCTCGAAGAAATTCTGGTAAACCGTCCGACGCCTCGGGAGGTGGAAGCAGCTCTCCACTGGCACTGTCTACGGTGTGGGTGGGGAGCTGTTGACCCTGACTGGGGATGTCATCGGGCGGTGGAAGGAATACTTCAAGGATCTCCTCAATCCCATCATCAAGTCTTCCGAAGAGGAAGCAGAGACTGGGGACTCAGAGGCGGACTCATCCATCACCCAGGCAGAAGTCACAGAGGTGGTCAGAAAGCTCCTTGGTGGCAAGGCTCCTGGGGTGGATGAAATCCGTCCTGAGTACCTTAAGTCTCTGGATGTTGTGGGACTGTCTTGGTTGACACGCCTCTGCAACATCGCGTGGTGGTCGGGGACAGTGCCTCTGGATTGGCAGACCGGGGTGGTGGTCCCTCTGTTTAAGAAGGGGGACCGGAGGGTGTGTTCCAACTATAGGGGGATCATACTCCTCAGCCTCCCTGGTAAGGTCTGTTCCACAGTACTGGAGAGGAGAATTCAACCGATAGTCAAACCTTGGATTCAGGAGGAGCAGTGTGGTTTTCGTCCTGGTCGCGGAACACTGGACCAACTCTACACCCTCCATCAGGTGCTTGAGAGTTCATGGGAGTTCGCCCAACCAGTCCACATGTGCTTTGTGGATCTGGAGAAGGCGTTCAATCGTGTCCCTTGGGGCACCCTGTGGGGGGTGCTCTGGGAGTACGGGGTCCGGGGTCCTTTGCTAAGGGCTATCCGGCCCATGTACGACCGCTGCAGGAGCTTGATTTGCACTGCCGGTAGTAAGCCAAACCTGTTTCCAGTGCAAGCTGGCCTCCACCAGGGCTGTCCTTTGTCACCGGTTCTGTTCATTGCCTTCATGGACAGAATTTCTAGGTGCAGATAGGGTGTAGAGGGGGTCCGGTTTGGGAACCACAGAATCTCATCTCAGCTGTTTGCGGACGATGTGGTTCTGTTGGCTTCGTCAAATCAGGACCTTCAGCATGCACTGGGGCGGTTTGCAGCCGAGTGTGAAGCGTCCGGGATGAAAGTCAGCACCTCCAAATCTGAGGCCATGGTTCTCGACTGGAAAAAGGTGCTTTGCCCTCTTCAGTTCATGTCTTTCCATACACGGTACATGTTCCCCAGCTGTGATGTCCAGAACCACAGATCTCCACACCCCCTGTCAGTTCAGCGCACACACCAACGTGTCACTGTGTCTGTTTGCAAAGCTACACTCGTGGGGGCACTTAGACAAATTTGACATCCAGCTCGACAGTGATCGTTTGCTGACTGTTTTCATGTTAACAGTGTGAATGACCACAGATTTTCTAAGTGCCATGCAAGCGGTGTTAGATGTTCATGCATGGCAGTGCCTGCTGCATGAGGGTTCAATGGGCTCTCACAGGGCACCAGTAGTGGGCACAGTTCTGATAATCCGATAATTATCGAAGATAATGTTTTCATTATCGGATTATCTTTTTAGATAACTTTAAAAACCATTATCAGACTAATTATCTTGCAATAAATTTTTGTCCTACAATTTTAGACCAATAATGTGGTAAATAAAGCTGAACAGCTACAAATATTTATAAAACTTAAAATTAGTTGAGCACCTACCTGTTAAATGTTTCGTAGCTGATGTGTAATTCTACCATCTACAAAACAGAGAAGAGCTGCTTTAAGTAGAAATGCTCTATCCTCTGCAGGCAAAGGAGAACTGGTCCCCCCCCCCCAACAAATCATTTCTTATAACCCCATACTGATATGTGGGCAATATCACCCAAGTGATCCAGAGACATACATTTTTAACTTATGGTTCAACTTTTAACCAAACTAATGTCGGACAAGTTATTTAAATTAATGTCATGTCTGAAGTTTTCTAAAGTGAAAATATCAGATATATGTTTTAGTTTTAAAGTAATGCGCTAATTTTTAAGGTCTTAGTGTGGATATATGCTGTATCCAGCAGTGCATTATGGGTAGGATAGGGTAATCTCAGTACGTTCACGACATGAGAAATGCATTTGAAACATTCTGATCAGGCTCTACGGACAACATCATTAAACTCTAGTGCCTAAAACTCTTGTGAATATATTCTCTGGGTTTATAGATGTTATTGTGTCTGCGTTTATTAAATTCCATGCATCTTAAATGTAGCAGACACGGATTATCTGGAATTTTGTTTTGGCAAGTTTTCAAGGTCTCTACTGCCATCTACTGGCCAGTAGTGTTCATTCGCCCTATTGACGTATCTCATAATCCCTTGCGTGCCAGAGAGTCACTGCAGTCAACAACATATAGAGAATCAAAACGATAACAGTTGTAAATTAATATTATACTGCAAAAATGTATTTCTTTATGCTTTTTGCCACATTAATAAGAACATGCATGATACCCTGAAAACTTGCTAAAACAATTATAACAAATAATCTGTGTGTTACGTTTAATCTACGTGGAATTTAATAAATGCAAACCGAATTTCAGACATATTATACATATTAGTCTGGAACAAAGAGGACAAACAGTGTTGTAAAGAACAATAATCAAGACGTTAAAGAGCAAACTTCACTTTCCCCCAGAACAACATGATGAGTAAGCAAGCGTAGCTCACAGCAGCTCCCATTGAAAATAATGGAGAGACAGCCTGTGATTCTCGCATGTTTACATAAAACAAATGCAATAGCAACATCTATAGACCCAGAGAATATATTCATTAGAGTTTTAGGCACAATATAAAAATAGCTTTATGTTGCAATGTTAATGGTGTCTGTGTGCAGCAGTTAAAGTGCAGCGTGATCAGAGCATCTCAGTGCAGTTCTCAATGTTACTGAGATCTCGCAGCGCAGCAACCTCTCCAAGGTTTTGTGTGATTTGAAACGTCAACAGGGCGAGTAGCCAACATTTATGTGTCAAGACAATATTGAGTGCATGTTTTACAATATCATAAAACGTGCGCACATTCTCTCCACATGCAAAACATTTTGCGATGACACTTCCAGGGCTCTGTAAAAATGTTTTTACAAATAAAAAATTGTAATATTTTACAAAAGCACATTTATCTGTAAACACCAATACACGACACATGTCACATTAACATGTTGGCTTACATAATGAATGAGTGAACCAATCAGTGTTCAGCAGAGGCACATTTTACCCAGAATCCTTTGCGATCTGTCTGTGTTTGTTACAAAACCTCAGAATTAGTGCATTATTCAACATTAAAAGATATGTTATATTTTAACTTTGTACAAATGACAGAATTGACATTAATGGAGTTATTCTATTGGTATTAATGTTATTTATAAATCAAAACCATAAGTCAGCACTGCTTTATTTTCCAAGGCCTCCGCCTGACCGTAGCGTTGTGATTGGTAGAGAGCTGGGCTTTGTGGCTGCTCTCAGCTTGCGGCTGTGCTGGAAGCCATGTGGTAAACAAGAGCTTCCAGCAGGGGGCAAGATGTTCAAAGACAGAAGTGTGGGCTCATTGTTTGGGTTTGTTGTTACTTTTGATGCTACCAGAAGTGATTGTGGTGTTAAAACTGAAATTCAGTTTATTAGTAGTTGCAAATATACCAGAGACAATACTGGAATTTATTGGTTATCTGTAACTTCCAATACATTTTCAGGTGGTTTATCATTTTTATCAAAGATAACTTTTCAGTTATCTGATCATCTGTTATCGAAGTTAATTTTTTGGTTATCTGTGCCTACCACTACAGGGCACACTGTCTTTCAGCCACTGGTGTGCGCAAATAGTTGTAGAGTGTACATACGAGTGCAGTCAAGTTGCTGGATATGCCTGAGAATTACTGCATATTGTACTCTATTGTCCACTTTCACCTACTTTTACACAAGAGTTCTCATCTATCTGCACCAATTAAATCTGGTTATTCACATTTTGTGCATCATGATGGCATTGAGGCAGGGTACACCCTGGACAGGACGCCCGTCTATTACAGTCATCTAGAATTTTTTGAAAATGCATTTAAAACTTTCCTAATTGCTGACAATGTTCTGTAACACTATTTTTGTCACAGATTACGCCCAGTTTCAGGCAGCAATTGATGATCTGAATTTATTTACTTATTTATTTTGTTGTTTTTTCTTTTTGTTGCCAAAAATAGAGACAATCAGGTATCAGAAATCAGCAATAGACTACTCTCGTGTAACTCTCGTGTACAAGCACAATCCAGTAGACTGAGTCAGGAACATCAATGATATACATCTTTAAAACTAGTTGGAGGAGCCTGTGGGTGCAGTATTGTATATGATGTGGTCATGATGAGTCCATTTATTTGATGTTTTGTGTCAGCAGGAGGGATGACAGTTTTAAAAAAATACAATGGTTATAACTGAGTGGTTCTAACTGATGGAACACCTCATGTGAGCGATCACATATGTGGATCCATAATTTCCTGGAGCTCAGACTCTGTTTTTCCTGTTCTTGGATTTGTTTTGGCATAATTGCTACAGCTTGCATCAGCCTGCATGTCCGGTGATGGATTCACAAGTAAATGCTTTTATCGATTATACAATTTGAACATTCCACTGATGTTCTTGTTGGAGTTCTCACACACAACTGACAGGCTTTAATTCATGAGGCCGCCGCAAACAATCAACTCTATCAGCTTCCTGAATGATGTATCAGTTATTTTTTTATTTTTTTAAAGCATTTAACAAGATGTGATGACTTGACACTTCATCATATTTCTGACAATATTAGTTGAGATCTGGGAACAAGCTCCTCCCACTCTGCCTGACCAGTTATCGTTTGTGATGTAATACCTGAATTCACAAATTGGTCAAGCTACATCCATGTCGTTGAGAAATATCCATCAATCTACTTTCTAAACTTGCTTAGTCCAGTTAAGGAGGAAATTTGAAACTGCTGGCTAAGGCTAAGCGTAAATTTGGTAAGATTGTAATTCACGTCGGCAGTAATGACACCCGGTTACGCCAATCGGGGGTCACTAAAATTAACATTGAATCGGTGTGTAACTTTGCAAAAACAATGTCGGACTCTGTAGTTTTCTCTGGGCCCCTCCCCAATCGGACCGGGAGTGACATGTTTAGCCGCATGTTCTCCTTGAATTGCTGGCTGTCTGAGTAGTGTCCAAAAAATGAGGTGGGCTTCATAGATAATTGGCAAAGCTTCTGGGGAAAACCTGGTCTTGTTAGGAGAGACGGCATCCATCCCACTTTGGATGGAGCAGCTCTCATTTCTAGAAATCTGGCCAATTTTCTTAAATCCTCCAAACCGTGACTATCCAGGGTTGGGACCAGGAAGCAGAGTTGTAGTCTTACTCACCTCTCTGCAGCTTCTCTCCCCCTGCCATCCCCTCATTACCCCATCCCCGTAGAGACGGTGTCTGCTCCCAGACCACCAATAACCAGTAAAAATCTATTTAAGCATAAAAATTCAAAAAGAAAAAATAATATAGCACCTTCAACTGCACCACAGACTAAAACAGTTAAATGTGGTCTATTAAACATTAGGTCTCTCTCTTCTAAGTCCCTGTTAGTAATTGATATAATAATTGATCAACATATTGATTTATTCTGCCTTACAGAAACCTGGTTACAGCAGGATGAATATGTTAGTTTAAATGAGTCAACACCCCCGAGTCACACTAACTGCCAGAATGCTCGTAGCACGGGCCGAGGCGGAGGATTAGCAGCAATCTTCCATTCCATCTTATTAATTAATCCAAAACCCAGACAGAGCTTTAATTCATTTGAAAGCTTGACTCTTAGTCTTGTCCATCCAAATTGGAAGTCCCAAACATTTTATTTGTTATTATCTATCGTCCACCTGGTCGTTACTGTGAGTTTCTCTGTGAATTTTCAGACCTTTTGTCTGACTTAGTGCTTATCTCAGATAAGATAATTATAGTGGGCGATTTTAACATCCACACAGATGCTGAGAATGACAGCCTCAACACTGCATTTAATCTATTATTAGACTCAGTTGGCTTTGCTCAAAATGTAAATGAGTCCACCCACCACTTTAATCATATCTTAGATCTTGTTCTGACTTATGGTATGGAAATTGAACAGTACTCCCTGAAAACTCACTTCTGTCTGATCATTACTTAATAACATTTACATTTACTCTGATGGACTACCCAGCAGTGGGGAATAAGTTTCATTACACTAGAAGTCTTTCAGAAAGCGCTGTAACTAGGTTTAAGGATATGATTCCTTCTTTATGTTCTCTAATGCCATATACCAACACAGTGCAGAGTAGCTACCTAAACTCTGTGAGTGAGATAGAGTATCTCGTCAATAGTTTTACATCCTCATTGAAGACAACTTTGGATGCTGTAGCTCCTCTGAAAAAGAGAGCCTTAAATCAGAAGTGCCTGACTCCGTGGTATAACTCACAAACTCGCAGCTTAAAGCAGATAGCCCGTAAGTTGGAGAGGAAATGGCGTCTCACTAATTTAGAAGATCTTCACTTAGCCTGGAAAAAGAGTCTGTTGCTCTATAAAAAAGCCCTCCGTAAAGCTAGGACATCTTTCTACTCATCACTAATTGAAGAAAATAAGAACAACCCCAGGTTTCTTTTCAGCACTGTAGCCAGGCTGACAGAGTCAGAGCTCTATTGAGCCGAGTATTCCTTTAACTTTAACTAGTAATGACTTCATGACTTTCTTTGCTAATAAAATTCTAACTATTAGAGAAAAAATTACTCATAACCATCCCAAAGACATGTCGTTATCTTTGGCTGCTTTCAGTGATGCCGGTATTTGGTTAGACTCTTTCTCTCCGATTGTTCTGTCAGTTATTTTCATTAGTTACTTCCTCCAAACCATCAACATGTCTATTAGACCCCATTCCTACCAGGCTGCTCAAGGAAGCCCTACCATTAATTAATGCTTCGATCTTAAATATGATCAATCTATCTTTATTAGTTGGCTATGTACCACAGGCTTTTAAGGTGGCAGTAATTAAACTATTACTTAAAAAGCCATCACTTGACCCAGCTATCTTAGCTAATTATAGGCCAATCTCCAACCTTCCTTTTCTCTCAAAAATTCTTGAAAGGGTAGCTGTAAAACAGCTAACTGATCATCTGCAGAGGAATGGTCTATTTGAAGAATTTCAGTCAGGTTTTAGAATCCATCATAGTACAGAAACAGCATTAGTGAAGCTTACAAATGATCTTTTTATGGCCTCAGACAGTGGACTCATCTCTGTGCTTGTTCTGTTAGACCTCAGTGCTGCTTTTGATACTGTTGACCATAAAATTTTATTACAGCGATTAGAGCATGCCATAGGTATTAAAGGCACTGCGCTGCAGTGGTTTGAATCATATTTATCTAATAGATTACAATTTGTTCATGTAAATGGGGAATCTTCTTCACAGACTAAGGTTAATTATGGAGTTCCACAAGGTTCTGTGCAAGGATCAATTTTATTCACTTTATACATGTTTCCCTTAGGCAGTATTATTAGACAGCATTGCTTAAATTTCACTGTTACGCAGATGATACCCAGCTTTATCTATCCATGAAGCCAGAGGACACACCAATTAGCTAAACTGCAGGATTGTCTTACAGACATAAAGACATGGATGACCTCTAATTTCCTGCTTTTAAACTCAGATAAAACTGAAGTTATTGTACTTGGCCCCACAAATCTTAGAAACATGGTGTCTAACCAGATCCTTACTCTGGATGGCATTACCCTGACCTCTAGTAATACTGTGAGAAATCTTGGAGTCATTTTTGATCAGGATATGTCATTCAAAGCGCATATTAAACAAATATGTAGGACTGCTTTTTTGCATTTGCGCAATATCTCTAAAATTAGAAAGGTCTTGTCTCAGAGTAATTCTGAAAACTTAATTCATGCATTTATTTCCTCTAGGCTGGACTATTGTAATTCATTATTATCAGGTTGTCCTAAAAGTTCCCTGAAAAGCCTTCAGTTAATTCAAAATGCTGCAGCTAGAGTACTGACAGGGACTAGAAGGAGAGAGCATATCTCACCCATATTGGCCTCTCTTCATTGGCTTCCTGTTAATTCTAGAATAGAATTTAAAATTCTTCTTCTTACTTATAAGGTTTTGAATAATCAGGTCCCATCTTATCTTAGGGACCTCATAGTACCATATCACCCCAATAGAGCGCTTCGCTCTCAGACTGCAGGCTTACTTGTAGTTCCTAGGGTTTGTAAGAGTAGAATGGGAGGCAGAGCCTTCAGCTTTCAGGCTCCTCTCCTGTGGAACCAGCTCCCAGTTCAGATCAGGGAGACAGACACCCTCTCTACTTTTAAGATTAGGCTTAAAACTTTCCTTTTTGCTAAAGCTTATAGTTAGGGCTGGATCAGGTGACCCTGAACCATCCCTTAGTTATGCTGCTATAGACTTAGACTGCTGGGGGGTTCCCATGATGCACTGAGTGTTTCTTTCTCTTTTTGCTCTGTATGCACCACTCTGCATTTAATCATTAGTGATTGATCTCTGCTCTCTTCCACAGCATGTCTTTTTCCTGGTTCTCTCCCTCAGCCCCAACCAGTCCCAGCAGAAGACTGCCCCTCCCTGAGCCCGGTTCTGCTGGAGGTTTCTTCCTGTTAAAAGGGAGTTTTTCCTTCCCACTGTCACCAAGTGCTTGCTCACAAGGGGTCGTTTTGACCGTTGGGGTTTTTCCGTAATTATTGTATGGCCTTGCCTTACAATATAAAGCGCCTTGGGGCAAATGTTTGTTGTGATTTGGCGCTATATAAATAAAATTGATTTGATTTGATGGATCATGAGGAGCTGGAACATATCCCAGCAGTCATATGGTGAGAGGCGTGGTAAACCCTGGACAGGATGCCAGTCTTTCGCCGGGCCACATATAGACAAACAAACATATTTACACTCTCATGCACACCTACGGTCAATTTAAAGTCCGCAGTTCATCTAACCTGCATGTCTTTGGAGGTGGGAGGGAACCCATGCAAACACAGGGAGAACATACAAATTCTACACAGAAAGGACCAGACAGGAAGCAATCCATGGACCTTTTCGCTCTGAGGCAACAGTGCTAGATTTAGCATTTAGTATCACACTGCTAATATTTCTTAATGTATGCCACTCTATAAAAGTAATGGATCTGATTGTAGATATGTGACTATCATTTACCATTTTATCATTATAAGCACAAGGTCAACAGGATTCTCTTTAATTGACCAACAGGGCACAGCCAGTGAAGCCACCCTGATGTCCCTGCTTGCTGCTCGCTGTAAGACGGTTGATCGAGTACAGGCATCCAACCCCAGTTTTACAGAGGCTGACATAATCCCCAAACTGGTAGCTTATACCTCAGAACAGGTAAGCACAAGGAACATTCCCTGTATTTATTGTGTTTTATAATGGAAGCTGGTCATCTCCAACATAATATCTGGTTTTTTTTTATTTATTTATTTTATTTAACCTTTATTTAACCAGGAAAGTCCCATTGAGATTACTAATCTCTTTTTCAAGGGAGTCCTGGCCAAGACAGCGGCACAAATCACAACAATTTCAAAACATAAAAGACATTTCATACAATAATACAGCTATTTAAAAGCATTTACAAATCATGGATTTCATTTCCAAGCTGTTGAGCAAAAGTTTAAAATTGCCAATTGGAACCAGTTCCTTTAGTTTCCAGTCTTTCTGAAGATTGTTCCATGTTGTGGGGGCAGAAAACTGAAATGCCACCTTTCCAATTTCTGTGTGGACACTTGGTACAGACAGGAGCAGTGATTCTTGAGAGCGTAAGGAATACAGTCCAGCCACTTTTGGTTGAATATATTCAGAGAGATATGAGGGGAGCAGACGGAGAATACCCTTATAAATGAACATACCCCAGTGAGTGAGTCTACGAGAATGCAAGGCTGGCCAGCCCACACGTATGTAAAGTTCGCAGTGGTGTGTGCGAGGCTTACAGTTTGTGATGAACCTCAGAGAGGCATGGTAGACTGAATCTAATAGTTTCAATACTTGAGTTGGGGCATTCATATAAATGAGGTCACCATAATCCAAAATTGGTAAAAATGTTGCAGCTACGAGTTTATTTTTTGCATTAAAAGAAAAGCATAGCCTGTTTCTGAAATAGAAACCAATTTTCAGTCTCAGTTTACCAATTAGTTGTTCAACGTGTCCTTTAAAGTTAAGGTTGTCATCAATTAAGATTCCTAGATATTTAAATGATTTGACCCTTTCGATCTCTGCCCCTTAAAGAGTGACAATTGACGGGCTCATCAGCAGATTGTTTTTTGTTTTTGAGAACAGCATCAATTTGCTCTTCTTAGCATTTAAAGAGAGGTCTAGCTTTAGAAACTTTTCCTGAACTATGTTGAACGCGTTTAGAGACACTAGCATTTAGAGTTTTTGCAAAACTATAGATGACCATGTCATCAGTATAAAAATGATATTTTGTGTCCATGAGATCCTGGCCAACATTGTTCACATAAATAGTGAATAGGAGTGGCCCCAAAACAGAGCCCTGGGGCACTCCTTTCGTTAATGGAAGAATATTAGAACAAATCTGATCAGATTTAATACATTGGGATCGGTCAGTAAGATAATTACAAATCCACCCAATCGCCTCTTTAGATAGTCCAATGTAGGTCAACCTCTCTTTAAGTAAAATATGGTTCACAGAGTCAAAAGCTTTTGACAAATCAATAAAAAGCGCAGCACTATGTTGCTTATTGTCAAGAGCCATTCAGATATCATTGATCACTTTCAGTGTTGCTGTAATGGTACTATGACCTTTTTTGAAACCTGACTGAAAATTGCACAATATATTATTGTAATACAAGAATTCTTTCAACTGGTCATTTATTAAAGATTCCAAAATTTTAGATAAAATACAAAGTTTTGAAATTGGCCTATAGTTATTTAAGATTGTAGGGTCACCACTTTTGAATAATGGTGTGACAAAAGCTGATTTCCATATTTTGGGAATTTGCATAGTGCTCACACTCAAATTAAAAATATAAGTCAGGGGTTGTGCTATAAAACCAGCAGCAATTTTCAGAAAGTAGGGATCAATTAAATCAGGTCCTTGAGGTTTACGAGCATCTAACAATTTTAATGCTGTGTGGACTTGGCCCAAGGTAAATGGCTGGAAACTAAAGGCTGATGTGTCAGTGGATGATTCAGACACAGTCACTGGACTGGTTGAATTTAGAGAGGGTATAGAGGAAATAAAATGTTTGTTGAAACAATTTAACATTTCAGCCTTATCATAAATATTTCTTGAGTTGTGAACAATATAATTTGGAAGAGCCTGTGAGTCATTTCCAGTGGTTAGAGATTTTACAGTTTTCCAAAATCTTTTTGGATCATTGAGACTATCAGTTGTAGCTAACAAATAGAATTCGGACTTGGCCTTTTTAATTTGGGAGGAACATTTATTTCTTAATTTTTTTAAAATATCCCAATCATATTTGAGACCAGATTTTCTTGCTTTTGCCCAGGCAAGGTTCCTCTCATGTAAAACATTTGCCAAATTTTAGTATTCCTAACAGTGGCCACGATACAGCGGTCACTGAGATCATTGCAAAAAAAACCCAGTTGAGCAGTATTTATGTGGGGCATTTGTTAAGATCAAATCAATCAATGTGGACTTCGAAGGACACTTATTATTTGGATGAGTGGGGGATGAAATTAACTGTGTTAGATTCAGTTGATCACATACAGTTTTGAAATCATCCGAATTTGAATTTAGCCAGTCCCAATTTAAATCTCCAATTAATATAGTTTCATTTGAGTCAAATTTAAATAACAAATCCTTCAATGATTGGAGTGCATTTGAGATGGCAAAGGGAGGCCTATAACATCCCACAACATTTACATGCAAGCCCTTGGCAATTTCAATCTTTAGTTCTAAAAATTCAAATTGTTTACAAATAGAAACAGCCTGTAGCAAATTTACATTTGCTACAGGCTGGGATGAGTAATGAAAATCAGTCAACTAATTGGATATCATTACTCATCAACAAGTCAACAACCAAACTCGACAATTAATCCAGAGAGCCCACAGGGGTTTTTCATGATTTTACCCCACCTTCAGAAATTCTACTATCTCATACTATAATGCCCATGCATTGTATCAACATGTTCAGAACAACTCAACTTTCTAAATGTGACAGATATATGTCTATCAAACATTGTGAAAAGATATAAGCTATGCAGGACAGCGTCATTGGGGTTCTGGGGGTTAATAAGATCTAAGTAGTGAAACTACTTACTGTCTTTGAATAAAAAAGATACTCCACAACTACAGCACAATTGAAAACATGGTATAAACACAATGAACTACATGTAAACAATGTAAACTGTAGGAAAATCATAATCTCCGAATTATCCAACTAGCCAACCGCAATAGTGTTTCAAATCACAAATAAATGGTAAATGGACTGCATTTATATAGCACTTTTCCATCTGCATCAGACGCTCAAAGTGCTTTACAGAAAATGCCTCACATTCACCCTGATGTGTAAGGCGCCAACTACACACCAGGAGCAACTACGGGATTATGGACCTTGCCCAAGGGCCCTTAGTGATTTCCGGTCAGGTTGGGATTTGAACCGAGGATCCTCTGGTCTCAAGCCCAACGCTTAACCACTAGACCATCACCTCCCCATCACAATATTTTAAGTTTGAATATGACATATTTTGAATCAAATTTAGCTCATTCAAATTTTTCTGTAAAATTGATCCTAAAGGTACTGAATATTACTATTTCAGAAATTGATTGTTTTTAAAGCAAGGCATTATTTATTATTAGAATGTCTCTTTGCCAAGAAAACCAACATGTATAGACCAAGTTCATATATGAACATTAAGCACAAGGCTGCAAATTCAGATGTTTATTATTGTATAGGATGAGATCACAACAATGTATTTGCAAACTTCATATGTAAAATAATATGAAGTTGACATTTGTTGGTTTCTGGAAATAGCCTGACTGAGGTTGTTCCTTCAGTAAAAGAGGTCTGCCATGATTGTGTGAGACACAGGGTCATACAGACAGTACCTGATCAGGTTTAATGCCAGACTGGCTGTGTGATTGGGTTAGGGCTTTGCCTTAGGGACACACAGACCTTTACAGCGAGAGCACTTATGTTTTGTATCTACTGTGGGTTTGACTGCAGTGTTCTCATGTTATAGACACCCACATGTAAAGCACAGATACCCCACTTTTTGTTTGTCAATCTATTTTAGATCATCAGAAATAAAACACTTGAATTAAATGGTTTATATTAAAAGTAAATAGGGAACACCTTCTTGGGCTGTACCATTAGATAGGCAGAATTTGTATCTTTTGCTATCATATCAGCAGTATTAAAGCTGTATGGACTATGTTGATTTTTTTTAAAAGATTTAAGTCATAAAAATAATTTTCTTTGGCACCACTATAAATTTATTCCTTAGCATTTAAATAAGGGCTTAATAATATGATATTGCCAATATAATCAAAATTCGCACTGCCTGTAAACAATTTTGCCCGCTGACTGGTCGAAATTCAAGCAATCAGGTGCCATTACGTACATTTGGTAGCAACATCATAGATCACATGGGGGCTACCCCCGATTTGCACAAGGATGCTGGGAAGGACATGTGACTGCCAATCAGAGTAAAGAAAGGCAGCGTGACATCAGTTGGCCTCTCGCTTAAACAAAATAAACCAACATGGTGGAAAATGCTCTGAAACAGCTCATTTCTGTATAAATCCAATACATTTCTTGTATATTTTATAAAAATGAGCATGAAATAATCTAAAAAGCCTGTTTTTGAAACCACTGGGGGACACTGGAGATGTTTAACATGAAAGTCGAAGCATATTTAACTGTAAAAGTTAATACAAAGTTAACTGCAAAAGTTAACACAAACGTGTTCAAAATGACAACACAAATGTTATGTTTCTTTACGTCTCAGGCTCATTCGTCAGTAGAACGTGCTGGTCTGATTGGATGCGTGAACATGAGGAAAGTTCCAGTTGACAACACATACGCTGTCCGAGGAGAAATGCTGCAGAAATTAGTGGATGAGGACAAGGAGGCCGGACTTATCCCTTTTTATGTAAGGACAGCACAAATGACATTAAGATGATGGACAAAAATAAATAGAGCAGCATTCATTACGCTCAGGTGGTAACACTCAGGTCCATACGTATTTGAACAAGGACAGTTTTTGTTTTTTCCTCTGTGCACCAATACAATGACGCTGAACTGAGATGATCAAGAGTAGCATTGACGATTCCACTTAGAAATTACATTCATACTTATACACAGTCCCTCTATTTTCAGAGGCCAAAAGTAACTGGAAAAACTACTTTTATGACAGAATTTTCACTTCTTACATTGGATGATATTTGTTTAATTGAAAAAAAGTTTCTTCAATTAAAAAAACACCTGCTTTTTTTTTTTCCAATTTATTTTCATTTATATAGCACCAAACCATAACAGAGTTGCCTCAAAGCGCTTCACACAGGTAAGGTCTAACCTTATCAACCCCTAGAGCAACAGTGGTAAGGAAAAACTACCTGTCATTGAAACAAGTGCAAATTCACTTAAGATTTCTTAAAATACTACTACTAATACTAGTCAAAAGTGTGTTACAAATGTTACATCTTTTACTAAGAACAGCATTTTAAAAATCTTATGGCTCATCAAAAAAGGTTGTTTCATCTCAATTATAAAACAAGATGTTTTCAGGACTTGTGAGATTTTGAGAAGTCCTTATATTTACTGAAATTTTACTTGTCAGTGACTGTGCCTTCTATTAAGTGTTGATGGGATCTTTGACCTGAAATTAGATAAATAAACGGCAATATTTTATGTTTGTGTAATTTGTATGAATAATAATCCTGAAGTTAGTGCTTTGGCTTCACTACAAGCACATCTTGATTGTCTCATCTCAAATCCACTGTTGGTGTACAGAGGTAAAAATACATACAAACAGTGCATCCAGAAAGTATTCACAGCGCTTCACTTATCCCACATTTTGTTATGTTCCAGCCTGATTACAAAATGGAGTAAATTCATTTTTCCCTCAAAATTCTACTCACAACACCCCATAATGAAAAAAGTTTTTAATTTTTCCATCCATCCATCCATTTTCTTCCGCTTTATCCAGAGTCAGGTCGCGGGGGCAGCAGCTCAAGCAAAGCCGCCCAGACCTCCCGATCCACACACACCTCCCCCAGCTCCTCCGCAGGAACCCCAAGGCGTTCCCAAGCCAGCCGAGAGATGTAATCCCTCCAGCGTGTCCTGGGTCTTCCCCGGGGCCTCCTCCCAATGGGACGTGCCCAGAACACCTCTCCAGCGAGGCGTCCAGGGGGCATCCAGAAAAGATGCCCGAGCCACCTCAACTGACTCCTTTCGACGTGGAGGAGCAGCGGCTCGACTCTGACCTCCGCCCGAGTGATCTCTAAGGGAGCACCCAGCCACCCTGCGGAGGAAACTCATCTCGGCCGCTTGTACTCGTGATCTTGTTCTTTCGGTCATGAGCCAAATCTCATGACCATAGGTGAGGATCGGAACGTAGATCGATCGGTAAATCAAGAGCTTTACCCCCCTACTCAGCTCTCTCTTCACCACGACGGTCCCATACAGCGACCACATCACTGCAGATGCTGCACTGATCCGTCTATCGATCTCACGCTCCATCTGTCCCTCACTCGTGAACAAGACCCCGAGATACTTAAACTCCTCCACTTGAGGCAAGCACACTCCACCGACCTGAAGAGGGCAAAGCACCTTTTTCCAGTCGAGAACAATGGCCTCGGATTTGGAGGTGCTTATTTTCATCCCAGACGCTTCACACTCGGCTGCAAACTGCCCCAGTGCACGCTGAAGGTCCTGATTTGACGAAGCCAACAGAACCACATCGTCCTCAAACAGCAGAGACAAGATTCTGTGGTTCCAAACCAGACCCCTCTACACCCTGGCTGCACCTAGAAATTCTGTCCATAAAAATAATGAACAGAACCGGTGACAAAGGGCAGCCCTGGTGGAGGCCAACATGCACTGAAAACAGGTTTGACTTACTACTGGCAATGCGAACCAAGCTCCTGCTGTGGTCGTACAGGGACCGGATAGCCCTTAGCAAAGGACCCCGGACCCCGTACTCCCGGAGCACTCCCCACAGGGTGCCCCGAGGGACACGGTCGAACGCCTTCTCCAGATCCACAAAACACATGTGGACTGGTTGGGCGAACTCCCATGAACCCTCGAGCACCCGATGGAGCATGTAGAGCTGGTCCAGTGTGCCGCGACCAGGACGAAAACCACACTGCTCCTCCTGAATCCGAGGTTCGACCATCGGTCAAAGTCTCCTCTCCAGTACTCTGGAATAGACCTTACCGGGGAGGCTGAGGAGTGTCATCCCCCTATAGCTGGAACACACCCTCCGGTCCCCCTTCTTAAACAAAGGGACCACCACCCCGGTCTGCCAATCCAGAGGCACTGTCCCCGATCGCCACACGATGTTGCAGAGGCGTGTCAGCCAAGACAGTCCCACAGCATCCAGAGACTTAAGGTACTCAGGACGTATTTCATCCACCCCAGGAGCCTTGCCACTGAGGAGCTTTCTAACCACCTCGGTGACTTCGGCCTGGGTAATGGATGAGTCCGCCTCCGATGAGTCTCCAGTCTCTGCTTCCTCTGCGGAAGATGTGATGATGGGATTGAGGAGATCCTCGAAGTACTCCTTCCACCGCCAGACAACATCCCCAGTCAGGGTCAACAGCTCCCCACCCGCACCGTAAACAGTGCTGGTGGAGAGCTGCTTCCGCCTCCTGAGGCATTGGACGGTTTGCCAGAATCTCTTCAGGCCGACCGATAGTTCCCTCCTTCCATGGCCTCCCCGAACTCCTCCCAGACCAGAGTTTTTAACCTGTGGCGACCGCACGGGCTGTGGCTTGGCCTGCAAGTACCTGTCAGCTGCCTCTGGGGTCCCACCTACCAACAAAGATAAGTAGGACTCCTTCTCAGCTTGACGGCATCCCTTACTTCCGGTGTCCACCACCGGGTTCGGGCATTGCCGCCGCGACAGGCACCAGAGACCTTGCGACCACAGCTACGAGTGGCCGCATCGACAATGGAGGTGGAGAACATGGTCCACTCTGACTCCATGTCTCCAACCTCCCCGGATATCTAGGAGAAGACTCTCCTGGAGGTGGGAGTTGAAGACCTCGCTGACAGAGGGTTCCGCTAGTTGTTCCCAACAGACCCTCATGATACGTTTGGGCCTGCCAGGTCTGACCGGCGTCCTCCCCCTCCCAGCGATCCAACTCACCACCAGGTGGTGATCGGATCGACAGCTCTGCCCCTTTCTTCACTCGAGTGTCCGAGACACGTGCCGAAGGTTAGATGATACGACTACAAGTCGATCATCGACCTCCGGCTCAGGGTTGTCCTGGTGCCACATGCACTTATGGACACCCTTGTGCTCGACATTGTGTTGTGATGGACAAACTGTGACTAGCACAGTAGTCCAACAACTGAACACCACTCGGGTTTCAGCTTGGGAGGGCCGTGCTTCCCGATCACCCCCCTCCAGGTCTCACTGTCGCCGCCCACGTGGGCGATGAAATCCCCCAGGAGAACCATGGAGTCCCCAGTCGGAACGCTATCTAGTACCCCCCCAGGGACTTCCAGGAACATCGGGTACTCTGCACTGCTGCTCGGCCCGTAGGCCGAGACAACGGTGAGAGACCTGTCCCTGACCTGAAGGCGTAGGGACACGACCCTCTCGTTCACCGGAGTGAAAGCCAACACATGGCGACTGAGCTGGTGAGCAATAAGCAATGCGACCCCAGCTCTCTTCCTCTCCCCGTGGGCAACGCCAGAAAAATGAAGCATTCAGCCCCTCTCCAGGAGTTGGGTACCAGAGCCCAAGCTGTGCGTGGAGTTGAGCCCGACTATCTCTAGTCGGTATCTCTCAACCTCCCGCACAAGCTCAGGCTCCTTCCCCCCCAGTGAGGTGACATTCCACGTCCCACCAGCCAGGGGCTGTGAGCATGGACCGGGCCGCCGGGCCACCCGCCCTTGACTGCCACCCAATCCTCTCTGCACCCGACCCCCATGGCCCCCTCTGCATGTGGTGAACCCATAGGAGGGTGGGCCCACGTCGCTCTTTCGGGCCCCATGGGCTAAGGCCCGACCACCAGGCGCTTGCACGCGAGCCCCAACCCCAGGCCTTGGGGCCCCGGCTCCACCATACCAGGCGATGTCTCGTCCTTGATTTTTTACTGGTCATGGAGGTTCTGAACTGCCCTTAGTCTGACCCGTCACCTAGGACCTGTTTGCCTTGGGAGACCCTACAAAGCACAAAGCCCTGACAACATAGCTCCTAGGATCATCCGGGTACACAAACTCCCCCACCACGATAAGGTGGCAGCTAGAGGGGTTTTTAATTTTTGCAAATTTATTAAAATAAAAACTAAGCAATCACCTGTACATAAGTATTCACACCCTTTGCTCAATACTTTGGAGATGCACCTTTGGCAGCAATTACAGCCTCAAGCCTTCTTGAATATGATGCCACAAGCTTGGCACACCTTTGTTGGGCAATTTTGGCCTTTTCTGTTTGCAGCACCTCTTAAGCATCATCAGGTTGGATGGTGAGCGTTGGTGCACAGCAATTTTGAGATGTTTGATTGGATTCAGGTCTGGGCTCTGGCTGGACCACTCAAGGACATCTACAGAGTTGTCCTGAAGCCACTCCTTTGATATCTTGGCTGTGTGCTTTGGTTCATTGTCCTGCTGAAAGATGAACCGTCGCCCCAGTCTGAGGTCAAGAGTGCTCTGGAGCAGGTTTTCATCCAGGATGTCTCTGTACATTTCTGCATTCATCTTTCCCTCAATCCTGACTTGTCTCGCATTTTCTGCTGCTGACAAACATCCCCACAGCATACCACCATGCTTCACTGTAGGCATGGTGCCTGGTTTTCTCCAAACATGATGCCTGGCATTCACACCAAAGAGTTCAATCTTTGTCTCATCAGACCATAGAATTTTGTTTCTCATGGTCTGAGAGTCCTTCAGGTGCCTTTTGGCAAACTCCAGCTGAGCGGCCGTGTGCCTTTTACTAAGGAGTGGTTTCTGTCTGGCCACTCTACCATACAGGCCTGATTGGTGGATTGCTGCAGAGATGGTTGTCCTTCTGGAAGGTTCTCCTCTCTCCACAGTTCTGACAGAGTGACCATCGGGTTCTTGGGCACCTCCCTGACTAAGGTCCTTCTCTCCCAATCGCTCAGTTTAGACAGGCAGTCAGCTCTGGGAAGGGTCCTGTTGGATCTGAACTTTCTCCATTTACAGATGATAGAGGCCACTGTGCTCATTGGGACCTTCAAAGCAACAGAAATGTTTCTGTACCCTTCCCCAGATTTGAACCTCGAGGCAATCCTGTCTCAGAGGTCTACAGACAATTTCTTTGACTTCATACTTGGTTTGTGCTCTGACATGCACTGTCAACTGTGGGACCTTATATGTAGACAGGTGTATGTCTTTCCAAATCATGTCCAATCAGCTGAATTTACCCCAGGTGGACTCCACTTAAGCTGTAGAAACATCTCAAGGATGATCAGTGGAAACAGGATGCACCTGAGCTAAATTTTGAGCTTCATAGCAAAGGCTGTGAATACTTCTGTACATGAGGTGTCTTACTTTTTTAAACAAATTTTCAAAAATCTAAAAAAAAAAAAAAACTTTTCACATTGTTATTTTGGGGTATTGTGTTTTGAATTTTGAGGGAAAAAAATTTATTTCATCCATTTTGTAATAAGGCTGTAACATAACAGAATGTGGAAGAAGTGAAGCTGACAGGCAGTTTGGTCAAAAACTGTTGGACACAAATGCGAGGCTCGAACAGCTCTGATTAGTAAAAGGCTTTACTAGTGTGGATAGCAGAGGTTGGTACACAAGGAGGCAGTCCAAAAAAACACAGCAGTACAAAAATCATCAGGCTAAGGCATGGTCGTTCAAACAGGCAGGAGGTCAGGTACACAATGAGGCAGGCAGGACTATGGAACACGAAAAACAGTGCTGGTGAGAAGGCACAAGGTGCATCAATCTGGCGAGGAACTATTGCACCCAGTCAACCTCATAACCCAGGTGATGAGCAGCAAATCAGGAACAGGTGTGCGTGGAAAGCACCAGAACCAGGGTGTGGCCAGAGAGAGAAAGAGAGTCATCCACCACCAAGAACACAGGGACAGACAAGAGAGACAGAGACAGACAGACCCAAGCAGAAAAACCCAGCAAGAGAATAAACACACAGAAAAGCAATGAACCAAAAAAGAAAGAACAAAACAGACCAAAAAATAAAACGGAAAACCAGACACAATTTCAAACCCTGACAGAAGCTCGGTGAATACTTTCTGGATGCACCGTCCACACACAAGGGCCAGTGCCAAAATACTGGTGGACCTGACTGCACATAGGGAGCCACTCACTGCAGATGTCAATCACCACGATTAGTTTTATCACCACCATTCCAGTGATATGATTAACAAAAGAAGCAGATTCTTTGTGCATTAACATGAAAAGATTCCAAACAGCATCATGACATACCACATCTATTTTTTTTTAAAATAACAACAATCTGTCATAAATGTCATGATTTGCATATTTGTGTGTTTTAGTTTTGCGCAACTCTTGGCACCACTCCATCGTGTGCTTTCGATCACCTCATTGAGTTGGGACCCATATGTGAGTCGATGCATGCTTGATTTAATTCTACACAAGAAAAACAACGAAACCCAAATGTTAAATTCATTTAATCTCTCCCACTTTTGCAACATACTATATGGGGTAAAATAATTTCTGCTGAAAACCTGAGCAATATTGACGTGTTCAATAAGTTAGCTTTATGACTTTTTACATAGTTCAACTGAAATGAAGTTGCCTTTTTTGCATGCAGACTTGATGTGCAACTGCAATGTGTTACTCTGAAGCCAGAATGCTGTTGGTGTTCTGGATAGATGGAAAATATCTTGTATGGTGAGAGTCATTGACGGCAATCTGAAATTCTTTACCACAAAGCATTTAAAGTCCGCATTTTATTTCTGAAGAGTGCTGTCAGTGACTTTGCAGAGTTACAGCAGCCTACTTTGGACTCATGGACTTTGAATCCCTATACACAGGAGGTTAGCTATTACCTCCTCCTCAGACACTTTGCTGTTCTACACTATGGCCACTGAGCAAGCAATAATAATAATAATAATAAAAAAAACAAAACAAGTAGCCTTATACGTTTTAATGCTGTAAAGTGGGGGAAAAACTGGGCCAAATAGGGGTTAAGACTAAAGTGCTCTGTCAGTATGTGAATAAAACCATCCTTTTGTGAATTAGGAGTGTGATTTAAACAGGAACGCTTCAGTTACTTCCAGCATGGAATGCTCAGCTTTAACTTGCCTTGTTATTCATTCATTCATTTTCTATACCCGCTTACTCCAATCAAGGGTCATGGGGCGTTGCAGCCTATACCAGCAGTCATAGGGCACAACACAGGGGACTACTCCCTGGACAGGATACCAGTCAATCTCAGGTTGTCTTGTTATGTTGAAGTTAATAAATTACCTGTTGTTTTACAAGGTTCACATTTTGTACTTAAAAATATACATTTCATTGGTAATTTTGTTTTATATTAGGGATGCACCGATCCTGATACCAGTATTGGGTATCGGCCCAATCCCGTATTCATTTACTTGCAAAACCTCTCCGATACTACGACACCCAGTACCCCTTTACAGCAGCGTGAGGTCAACCTCTCAATGGGGGATTGTCACAGACACACACACTATAATTTCCAGACTATAAGCCGCTACTTTTTCATACGTTTTGAAGACTCAGCTTAAACAATGATGTGGTCAAATTTATGGACTTTTACAGGCTTTCATGTAATTCACTCACAAGTTGAAATATGTCCATCAATGCTGTCCATTGATTGGATGGAAGCCGCAGTCGTCATGTGGAGTAAATTCACACACAGAGTAAACAAAAAGTGTTACCTGTTTGTTACCTGTCTTCACATGATCCTGAAGAAAAATAATCCACATACAGCCTCCTGAGTTTGGAAAACAACATCTGAAAAGACTTTAATTCCTTGTTGTGGCTGAAAAAAGTTTCTCTGTGACTTCGGGACGTTGCGCCACAGTTCTCTTCATCAGATCACGGTTTCAGCTGTGGAGAAGGTCCATCAGGTTGGTGAGTCTCAGCCCCTGGTGTGGCTGTCCAGGACAATGCGAGACCGTCTTGGTCCGCTACAGGTGTAATCCATTTGTTGAATGCCTGTGGCGCTGCGTTCGGAGCTTAATTCCTCTCCTTTCCAAGTTGAAAGAGTCACTGCGCGCCTCATTCATTAACATCTCAGTTCTCACAGACAACAGGTGATTCTGTGTGCACGCGATGAAATCATCCCATGATCCACAAAGAAAAAAATAAATAAAATAATTTAAAATTTACTCAGTTTTGCCTCCGTGTGGTGCAGAGATGCCACCCAACACCGTGTGTGTGTGTGTGTGTACGCCGTGCTCCTCCAATACTGCAGTCACGCGTGTTCTGCCCGAGATGCATGTCTTGTGGACAGTGTGCCGCAGAACAGACAACGCTTCATGTGGAACAGAGCTCACATGGGTGACGTGACATTCAGATCGCCCGCTGCGTGTTGGGTTTTAGTGAACATGATATTTTCTTCAACTTGCTTCAGCAGATTAGATGTTCAAAGATGATGATAGTAACCATTGTTTTAAAACAAAAATATAAATAACAATAATAATAATAGACAGCACCTATGGCCAGTATTTAGTTATTTCTGCGAGTATATAAAAAATGTGGAGCAGGCGATGCAGCCATGATACACAGCACAGCAAATGTTACAGTGACTTTCTGCAAACACTCTTCAAACACAGAGTTTCTGTCAAAAATGTATTTTTCCATAAAATGTAATAATTTTTCCTCATTAGTCAAGCAAAATTCTAATCATTTCAATTCAATAATGGGTAATTGTTCTAAATAGGCAAATTCTTTCACAGATATATTCTTAACCTGTAATTTACTGTATTCCCCCAGGTAATAAGGAAGAAATGTGGATGCACATTGATGCAGCGTATGCTGGGAGTGCTTTTATTTGCCCTGAATATCGGCCTTTGCTGAACGGTGTTAAGGTGTGTAAAAGTACAGCTGCCTTCATCTTTATTGTGTGAATGGACATCAAAGTTTTCACGTCCTGATCAGGAAGTTGTGGACATTTCAATTTAAAAGAATAAATAAACTAAAAAATTAATTAATGCATTAATGTAGTATAGTGAGTGATATATGCACGTGCACAGATGCATTCTGGAAGTGCATGACAACTCTCTGTTTCTGTTTAATTGCTTGTGAAATATATCTCAGAACATCAATGGAAGGAAACAGAAAGTGTACACAGATTAGATCCAGCTGCCTTATTTCTACTTTAAAGTGGCATAACATTAATGTCAAAGAGGAAGCGTGCACGAGAGAGCGGTCGAACAATCAGCACAAGACGAAGGAGCATCAATCTGGCCTTTGAGGCAGCTGTTGCTCTGCGAGCTGTGCAGGCACAGTGATAAGGACAGAGTAATTTCCTGAGGCAGCAGTGGACCTTTATATATCACTGTTTATTGGACACACAAGTTCAAACAATGTTGGTGGGGGAGAGAAAGACAGCTTGATTGTAAAAGACAAACTGCTTTTTCAACTTTTCTCTTACTAATCATTAGCAGCAGCAGCATAATTCAGCACAAAGGCCATACTTGCTATTTTATATCTTAAAATAGTTTTAATATATTAAAATTTTTAAAGAAAATCTTCATCGATCATTTACAGTATCTACACCAGAAGAGTCAAGACTCAAGTCATAATAGACACCTATTATGACTTGGTTGCAGAATGATCATATTTTCCAAGGTCTGATGTGTGTGTGTGTGTATATATATATATATATATATATATATATATATATACACACACACACACACACACACACACACACACACACACACACACACACACACACACACACACACATTCATAACAACAACAATATACAAGGAGACAACTGTCTGCGGGTTACTAAGGCTAGACCTTACTTGTGTGTAGTGCTTTGAGGCAACTCTGTTGCGCTATATAAACGAAAATAAATTGAAATTTAAAAAACTGTGTGTGTGTGTATATATATCCATTCATACTAATAACAACAACAATATACCAGGAGACAACTGTATGTGCTACTGGTGGTTGGCTCTCACTGCGGTATTGTATCACTTCCTGTTCTGGAGCACAGCAGTGTTTTGCTGTATCTGTTAGCTGTTTAATCTGCGCAGTTAGATTGATCTAGTTACCTAGATAACGATTTGTTTCACAGTGTAATCTTGACGTGCCTTAACTAAAGCACTCCCTCTGCTGAATCACCTCTAAATTATTTACACATTATTCACTTTGTGTGTTTTTAGGAATCCGCTAGCTTAGCGCAGCTACTAGCTCTTAGCCGGTTTAGCATGGCGGCTTCTTCTGTCTCTCCTGCACTTTTCTGCTCTGGGTGTGAAATGTTTAGTTATTCCTCGGCCTCCTTTAGCAGTAATGGTACTTGTAATAAGTGTAGCTTATTTGTAGCTTTGGAGGCCAGGCTGGGCGAATTGGAGACTCGGCTCCGCACCGTGGAAAATTCTAC
Source organism: Thalassophryne amazonica (assembly GCF_902500255.1). Classification (NCBI taxonomy): domain Eukaryota; kingdom Metazoa; phylum Chordata; class Actinopteri; order Batrachoidiformes; family Batrachoididae; genus Thalassophryne; species Thalassophryne amazonica. The sequence goes on from NC_047109.1 coordinate 106,069,937, forward strand.
AGCTAGCCAGGCCCCTGTAGTCGGTGCGGACCAAGGTAGCTTAGCCGCCGTTAGTTTCCCTCTGGCAGATCCCGAGCAGCTGGGAAAGCAGGCCGACTGGGTGACTGTGAGGAGGAAGCGTAGTTCTAAACAGAAGCCCCGTGTACACCGCCAACCCGTTCACATTTCTAACCGTTTTTCCCCACTCGACGACACACCCACCGAGGATCAAACTCTGGTTATTGGCGACTCTGTTTTGAGAAATGTGAAGTTAGCGACACCAGCAACCATAGTCAGTTGTCTTCCGGGGGTCAGAGCAGGCGACATTGAAGGAAATTTGAAACTGCTGGCTAAGGCTAAGCGTAAATTTGGTAAGATTGTAATTCACGTCGGCAGTAATGACACCCGGTTACGCCAATCGGAGGTCACTAAAATTAACATTGAATCGGTGTGTAACTTTGCAAAAACAATGTCGGACTCTGTAGTTTTCTCTGGGCCCCTCCCCAATCGGACCGGGAGTGACATGTTTAGCCGCATGTTCTCCTTGAATTGCTGGCTGTCTGAGTAGTGTCCAAAAAATGAGGTGGGCTTCATAGATAATTGGCAAAGCTTCTGGGGAAAACCTGGTCTTGTTAGGAGAGACAGCATCCATCCCACTTTGGATGGAGCAGCTCTCATTTCTAGAAATCTGGCCAATTTTCTTAAATCCTCCAAACCGTGACTATCCAGGGTTGGGACCAGGAAGCAGAGTTGTAGTCTTACACACCTCTCTGCAGCTTCTCTCCCCCTGCCATCCCCTCATTACCCCATCCTCGTAGAGACGGTGCCTGCTCCCAGACCACCAATAACCAGCAAAAATCTATTTAAGCATAAAAATTCAAAAAGAAAAAATATAGCACCTTCAACTGCACCACAGACTAAAACAGTTAAATGTGGTCTATTAAACATTAGGTCTCTCTCTTCTAAGTCCCTGTTAGTAAATGATATAATAATTGATCAACATATTGATTTATTTTGCCTTACAGAAACCTGGTTACAGCAGGATGAATATGTTAGTTTAAATGAGTCAACACCCCCGAGTCACACTAACTGCCAGAACGCTCGTAGCACGGGCCGAGGTGGAGGATTAGCAGCAATCTTCCATTCCAGCTTATTAATTAATCAAAAACCCAGACAGAGCTTTAATTCATTTGAAAGCTTGACTCTTAGTCTTGTCCATCCAAATTGGAAGTCCCAAAAACCAGTTTTATTTGTTATTATCTATCGTCCACCTGGTCGTTACTGTGAGTTTCTCTGTGAATTTTCAGACCTTTTGTCTGACTTTGTGCTTAGCTCAGATAAGATAATTATAATGGGCGATTTTAACATCCACACAGATGCTGAGAATGACAGCCTCAACACTGCATTTAATCTATTATTAGACTCAATTGGCTTTGCTCAAAATGTAAATGAGTCCACCCACCACTTTAATCATATCTTAGATCTTGTTCTGACTTATGGTATGGAAATTGAAGACTTAACAGTATTCCCTGAAAACTCCCTTCTGTCTGATCATTTCTTAATAACATTTACATTTACTCTGATGGACTACCCAGCAGTGGGGAATAAGTTTCATTACACTAGAAGTCTTTCAGAAAGCGCTGTAACTAGGTTTAAGGATATGATTCCTTCTTTATGTTCTCTAATGCCATATACCAACACAGTGCAGAGTAGCTACCTAAACTCTGTAAGTGAGATAGAGTATCTCGTCAGTAGTTTTACATCCTCATTGAAGACAACTTTGGATGCTGTAGCTCCTCTGAAAAAGAGAGCTTTAAATCAGAAGTGCCTGACTCCGTGGTATAACTCACAAACTCGCAGCTTAAAGCAGATAACCCGTAAGTTGGAGAGGAAATGGCGTCTCACTAATTTAGAAGATCTTCACTTAGCCTGGAAAAAGTCTGTTGCTCTATAAAAAAGCCCTCCGTAAAGCTAGGACATCTTACTACTCATCACTAATTGAAGAAAATAAGAACAACCCCAAGTTTCTTTTCAGCACTGTAGCCAGGCTGACAAAGAGTCAGAGCTCTGTTGAGCCGAGTATTCCTTTAACTTTAACTAGTAATGACTTCATGACTTTCTTTGCTAATAAAATTTTAACTATTAGAGAAAAAATTACTCATAACATCCCAAAGACGTATCGTTATCTTTGGCTGCTTTCAGTGATGCCGGTATTTGGTTAGACTCTTTCTCCCCTATTGTTCTGAGTTATTTTCATTAGTTACTTCATCCAAACCATCAACATTTCTATTAGACCCCATTCCTACCAGGCTGCTCAAGGAAGCCCTACCATTATTTAATGCTTCGATCTTAAATATGATCAATCTATCTTTATTAGTTGGCTATGTACCACAGGCTTTTAAGGTGGCAGTAATTAAACCATTACTTAAAAAGCCATCACTTGACCCAGCTATCTTAGCTAATTATAGGCCAATCTCCAACCTTCCTTTTCTCTCAAAAATTCTTGAAAGGATAGTTGTAAAACAGCTAACTGATCATCTGCAGAGGATTGGTCTATTGGAAGAGTTTCAGTCAGGTTTTAGAATTCATCATAGTACAGAAACAGCATTAGTGAAGGTTACAAATGATCTTCTTATGGCCTCAGACACTGGACTCATCTCTGTGCTTGTTCTGTTAGACCTCAGTGCTGCTTTTGATACTGTTGACCATAAAATGTTATTACAGAGATTAAAGCATGCCATAGGTATTAAAGGCACTGTGCTGCAGTGGTTTGAATCATATTTATCTAATAGATTACAATTTGTTCATGTAAATGGGGAATCTTCTTCACAGACTAAGGTTAATTATGGAGTTCCACAAGGTTCTGTGCTAGGACCTTAGTCAGTATTATTAGACGGCATTGCTTAAATTTTCATTGTTACGCAAATGATACCCAGCTTTATCTATCCATGAAGCCAGAGGACACACACCAATTAGCTAAACTGCAGGATTGTCTTACAGACATAAAGACATGGATGACCTCTAATTTCCTGCTTTTAAACTCAGATAAAACTGAAGTTATTGTACTTGGCCCCACAAATCTTAGAAACATGGTGTCTAACCAGATCCTTACTCTAGATGGCATTACCCTGACCTCTAGTAATACTGTGAGAAATCTTGGAGTCATTTTTGATCAGGATATGTCATTCAATGCGCATATTAAACAAATATGTAGGACTGCTTTTTTTGCATTTACGCAATATCTCTAAAATTAGAAAGGTCTTGTCTCAGAGTGATGCTGAAAAACTAATTCATGTATTTATTTCCTCTAGGCTGGACTATTGTAATTCAATATTATCAGGTTGTCCTAAAAGTTCCCTGAAAAGCCTTCAGTTAATTCAAAATGCTGCAGCTAGAGTACTAACGGGGACTAGAAGGAGAGAGCATATCTCACCCATATTGGCCTCTCTTCATTGGCTTCCTGTTAATTCTAGAATAGAATTTAAAATTCTTCTTCTTACTTATAAGGTTTTGAATAATCAGGTCCCATCTTATCTTAGGGACCTCATAGTACCATATCACCCCAATAGAGCACTTCGCTCTAAGACTGCAGGCTTACTTGTAGTTCCTAGGGTTTGTAAGAGTAGAATGGGAGGCAGAGCCTTCAGCTTTCAGGCTCCTCTCTTGTGGAACCAGCTCCCAATTCAGATCAGGGAGACAGACACCCTCTCCACTTTTAAGATTAGGCTTAAAACTTTCCTTTTTGCTAAAGCTTATAGTTAGGGCTGGATCAGGTGACCCTGAACCAGCCCCAACCAGTCCCAGCAGAAGACTGCCCCTCCCTGAGCCTGGTTCTGCTGGAGGTTTCTTCCTGTTAAAAGGGAGTTTTTCCTTCCCACTGTTGCCAAGTGCTTGCTCACAGGGGGTCGTTTTGACCGTTGGGGTTTTTCCGTAATTATTGTATGGCCTTGCCTTACAATATAAAGCGCCTTGGGGCAACTGTTTGTTGTGATTTGGCGCTATATAAATAAAATTGATTGATTGATTGATTGTAAATACATATACACACACATATAATTATAATATATATATATATATATATATATATATATATATATATATATATTATATATTATATATATTTAACCTCTTAATTCTTGCAAGTAACAGTAGCATAGTAGTAGTAGTAATAGCAGCTGTCTCTTCTTGAGGCAGCTTTAGCTGTACCTTAACAGCTTTTTGGAATCCAGGATAGGTGGGAGGTGATAGCTTTGTTGGTAAACATGAAGTTTTCACTTCAGTCTCTGGATCAAACCTGTCCTGGGGTGGATAATCGACTCATTAGTACCTATTTATAATGGGTTTCCCAGGAAGAAATGCACTAAATAAAATAAACTGCAAAAATAAAACAATAGACACCAATATAAAAGTACAATACAATTCAAAAAAAGAAGCTCAAATTAAACAGCTACTTCAAAAAATATGAAGAAAAAAGAAAATCAAATGTACTCATGTGTTGTATTGCATTGTTTCCAATAACGTCCAGTATGTTGGCGAATGTATGTTTATTTGTCCATCTTGCTCATTTTTAGAAGGTGCACGCAAAAAACAGACTCACTGGATTGGATTTCCATCTAATAAATATATGTAGCCACAACTCAAGATGTTGGGGCTACATATATTTATTAGATGGAAATCCTGCACATAACTGAATTGAGTTCATCCAATTTTTTGAGTGTATTATTATTATCATTAGGTATATACATGTATCAAAGTCATTTTGGTACACACCACAGGCCGAGGCTTTCCTGCAAAAATGAACTGTTCATACCTCCATCTGTGTCTATGTGACACTACCTTTGTCCAAAACTACTAAGTAGTAAATACAGTATATAAACAGGTGGGCTTAAGAACCAGAAATACCATTTTTCCATGACCACACATAACACACTTATGATCAAAACTGGGATATGACAAAAACCAGCACGCTAATGTGCACAAACACACAGGCACACACTGAAAATGATTCAAACAAGAATATGCAGAAGGAAAACAGTGTTTTTGTATTAGAGTGCAGACCTGATTGAGGCCGTGTTGCTAGGTTATCAGAGGCCAGTGAGCAGGCAAACAGCTGCTTTGAATCGGTCCACATGACAGCTGTCAGCCAGGAGTCTGTCTCTTATTGTCTCCCTGTGTTGTGTTATTGCATTTGTGGAGCTAAAGAAAAGGATATTACATAAAATGATAAGAAAAAGATTAGAACAGATCTGGGAAATTCTGTCTGGCTTGGATAAACTGAGGCAAAGGGTTATTTTTTGTGCACCATGCACACTAGTGACTGGATGATCCTCATTTGCATTTCAAATATATTGTGCCTCCTTTATTCAAGATTGTCCTGCTCGTGAAAAGGTTGCCATGAAGCACCCAAATGTACTGTATTAAATTGTTGTTTTGTCATTTTTTCCATTTGCTTTCTGCAAATCTCTTAATTTTGTGTGAATTCTTTAATAGCATGTGTGCTTTTAACAGTACTGATGACTTCATTGCTGACTTTATTTGTTTTTCTTTTGAAGTTTGCAGACTCGTTCAACTTCAACCCACACAAATGGCTTTTAGTCAACTTTGACTGCTCCACAATGTGGTAGGTTATATACAACCCCTGGCAAAAATTATGGAATCACCGGCCTCGGAGGATGTTCATTCAGTTGTTTAATTTTGTAGAAAAAAAGCAGATCACAGACATGACACAAAACTAAAGTCATTTCAAATGGCAACTTTCTGGCTTTAAGAAACACTATAAGAAATCAAGAAAAAAAGATTGTGGCAGTCAGTAACGGTTACTTTTTAGACCAAGCAGAGGAAAAAAATATGGAATCACTCAATTCTGAGGAAAAAATTATGGAATCACCCTGTAAATTTTCATCCCCAAAACTAACACCTGCATCATATCAGATCTGCTCGTTAGTCTGCATCTAAAAAGGAGTGAACACACCTTGGATAGCTGTTGCACCAAGTGGACTGACATGAATCATGGCTCCAACACGAGAGATGTCAATTGAAACAAAGGAGAGGATTATCAAACTCTTAAAAGAGTTTGATAATAATAAAGAGAGAACATCACGCAATGTTGCAAAAGATGTTGGTTGTTCACAGTCAGCTGTGTCTAAACTCTGGACCAAATACAAACAACATGGGAAGGTTGTTAAAGGCAAACATACTGGTAGACCAAGGAAGACATCAAAGCGTCAAGACAGAAAACTTAAAGCAATATGTCTCAAAAATCGAAAAATGTACAACAAAACAAATGAGGAAGGAATGGGAGGAAACTGGAGTCAACGTCTGTGACCGAACTGTAAGAAACTGCCTAAAGGAAATGGGATTTACATACAGAAAAGCTAAACGAAAGGTATCATTAACACCTAAACAGAAAAAAACAAGGTTACAATGGGCTAAGGAAAAGCAACTGTGGACTGTGGATGACTGGATGAAAGTCATATTCAGTGATGAATCTCGAATCTGCATTGGGCAAGGTAATGATGCTGGAACTTTTGTTTGGTGCCTTTCCAATGAGATTTATAAAGATGACTGCCTGAAGAGAACATGTAAATTTCCACAGTCATTGATGATATGGGGCTGCATGTCAGGTAAAGGCACTGGGGAGATGGCTGTCATTACATCATCAATAAATGCACAAGTTTATGTTGATATTTTGGACAATTGAAAGGATGTTTGGGGATGATGAAATCATTTTTCAAGATGATAATGCATCTTGCCATAGAGCAAAAACTGCAAAAACATTCCTTGCAAAAAGACACATAGGGTCAATGTCATGGCATAGGGTCAATGTCAATGAGCAGATCTGATTTGATGCAGGTGTTAGTTTTGGGGATGAAAATTTACAGGGTGATTCCATAATTTTTTCCTCAGAACTGAGTGAGTCCATATTTTTTTCCTCTGCTTGGTCTAAAAAAGTAACCGTTACTGACTGCCACAATCTTTTTTTCTTGATTTCTTATAGTGTTTCTTAAAGCCAGAAAGTTGCCATTTGAAATGACTTTAGTTTTGTGTCATGTCTGTGATCTGCTTTTTTTCTACAAAATTAAACAACTGAATGAACATCCTCTGAGGCCGGTGATTCCATAATTTTTGCCAGGGGTTGTATTTGTTGCATAATACACATTTAGAAGAAACCCACTTAAAAAAAAAAAGATGTCTGTTTGTCTCAGTGTTAAAATACTACATCTAAGTGGGAACTCAATGGTACTCATGAACACTAAGAATTATTTGAGGATGCTCAGAGAGAATTAATTAAACTTTATAATTTATTAAACTAGTCCAAATGGAAATATACTTCTACTACTAATAAAAATAAATTACATTTATATAGCATCTTTCAAGATAAAAATCACAATTTGCTTCACAACAAAATAAAACAAAAAACCAACCAGAATAAAAATGAAAATATCAATAAACAGCAGTTAAAAGAAAATAGAAGTAATAGAGCGCTAGTCGAACTCAAGTTTAAAAAGATTTGTCTTCAGTTGCTTTTTGAGCAAGTCAACTGAATTCACAGATCCCAGTGTTGGGGCCATGAGTACAATTAATTGTAACAATTTGCTTTTCCAGTTTAAACAACCAAGATTTCTAGGTCCGGTTGACAAAAATAGATATAGTGTTAATTTAGAGAATATGAGACCACATGGCGCTATGGGGTTCTTCCACATCCGCTCAGATTGTAGGTATGTCCCAAATCGTTGTTCCATGTTATTTTGTGTGGATACATGAACTGACACAATGACCTGTAAAAATTTACAATTATGCAGGCTATATTTAGGACGGAGAACCATCTATGTTTGTCAGAAGGAACCCAATTTTTGATTCATGAGCTCACAAAATGACAATGAATCTTTCTAACACAAACAGTGTATATCAACACCTCCCTCATTTTGACAGTAAAAATAGATCCCACCTGCAGCTGCTGTCAGCAGCAAACAAATTCAAACAGTGTGCACAAAAACAAAGTGCCAGAGTGGAAGTAATCACAAAGACAGGCATTAGGGGAAGAGACAAGATACACAAACTCACTTTCCATCACCTGTGACACACAAACTGTCTCTATCCTGCTTGAAATTTAAATGTGCCAACTTAAATGAAGAATACCCACCATGAATCAAATATGTTACTGAATATACAGTCATACAGGGTGACCAAAAACAAACAAACAAACAAACCAGAACCCATAAAAATTGTAATAAATCCTACAAAGGTATAAATCCTACAATTCTCTTGAAATTTGCTGGACTTAAACTTCAGTCTGTGTACGATCATTCCCCAAAGTTTCAGTTATCTTGGTCGCTTTGCATAGAAGTCATGTTCATTCAAAATTATGCACCAAATAGTATGATTTGTTGGCAAAATAGACCTCCAGATAGAAGTTCTTTTCCTTGATTGAACAAGACATGTTGGGGAAGACGACTGGAACAGTTTTCCCTTTGTAGGATTTATTACAGTTTTTATGGATTCTGTTTTTTTTTGGGGGGGGGGGGGTACCCTGTATATACAGTATGCAAGTATTTGGATAGTGATATATTCTGCTCTTTTGTCTCTATGCACCCCTACTATGAAGTTGAACTGAAATAAATGGCCTGCATTTATATAGCACTTTTCCATCTGCATCAGACGCTCAAAGCGCTTTACAGTAATGCCTCACATTCACGCCGATGTCAGGGTGCTGCCATACAAGGTGCTCACTACACACCGGGAGCAATAGGGGATTAAAGCTCTTGCCCAAGGGCCCTTAGTGATTTTCCAGTCAGGCTGGGCTTTGACCACTAGACCATCACCTCCCTCAACAATCATGATCTGCTTGTCGCGGAGACCTTCAGCATTAATTTAAGAGGTTTAACAAAACTATCAGCCATTTAGGAATTACAAACATTTTAAAAGACAGTCCCTACATTTTAAGAGCCCATAAGTAACTGGAAAAACTATATATCTTGATTACTGTTAATACAAATGATCACTTTTGCAGCCAGTTTTCTTGAGACACATCAAGACACATGAACATTTCTAAGTCACTGAATATGTCATGGACTTAATTTACATCATTCGTATTGTTCTTTAAGTGGGAAAACAGTGTCTTTGCTTAAATGTGATAAGTATGTTTGAGTTTTATTTTTGGTTTCATTTGCATCTTTCTGGACCAACACAAGAAATATGGATTACAACATGCAATAGCAGTTCTCCTGCTGGAACCACATTACTACAGAGAGATTGATGGGGGGGGGTGTTTGTTGATTCTTAGATGCATTGTGATGCGGATGGTGGACAATTTGGAATTGATTCACAAATGGCAAAATCAATTTTATAAATGATAATTGCAGGGTTAGAAATGTGGGTGCTGGCCACCGTTAATGATCACTTCCTACTTGTACTTGAAACATATTTTCAGCTAGGTACTTTTTTTTTTTACTTAAGTGCATTTGCCATACTGCTTTGTTTCAACCAGTCTGTCAGCAGCTGTTTCAACCACTTTTCCACCTGCAAGATGGAAGAAAACCACCTGTTTTTTGGACACCATAGAAAAACAAGGGCCTAGCAACAAGTTTGAGCTACATCTGAACACAGTTTTTATTTCAAAATTGAAACAAAACAAAAACAGTTATGTGACTGAGGGCTTGTTGTGTCTCTAAAGAAAATGTCTGCATTTAAAAATCTTCACCCTCCACAATCATGTTGAAGGCCCCAGTAAAAGCAGACTCATATTCTGTTTCATAAAGTGGTAATACAGAATCCAAATAGTTTCCCCTATGGTCACATGAGCAACAAGTGACAGAGGCAATGCAATGACTTGCCATTCATTTTTAATCAGAGTGGGCTTTGCTGTGGCAAGAAACAACATGTCACTCAGCTGCCAGCAGGGCGGGGCCAATATCTACCAGAAGTCTATTCTATACAAATGCTGTACAATGCGACATGGTGAGTGCTAATTCGAGTGAAGATGCAGCATGACATCAATTGGGCTGTTCACTTGAACAAAATAATCCAAAATGGCAGAACACAAACCAAAAACAGCTGCATTTATGTATAAATCTGTTTCCCATATATTTTGTACAAGTTAGTGAGAAATAAACATTATAATAGCAAAGTGGCCTCTGTGTGCATGCATGTGTATGGCTTCGATCACAGACAAACTGGGGAGAGCTGACATTTGCTGTTTTCTATGCTTATGTATTTTGGGTCAAAGATGAACGCTGCCAAAACGGAATGTTGATAGGACTAATATTTTTTTTGAGAAACTATGCATATTAGCAAAAAACACTTAAGAATGTGATAAATACATTCTGGACTCATGCCATTCCAGCAGGGGGCAGTAAATCATCTATATATAAAAAGCATACATGCTTAGTACATAATATAATTGTAAATACATGGATGACGCAAGAAAGTGAAAAGATTTATTTCCATTGTGGTCCATTTAAAAAAATCAAATGACATAATAGAAGTAATAATAGTTATTATTATCTGGCTGCGATGCTACGCACACTCTGATTGGCTGATTTCCGGTCCGATATTCTCCCATATCTGACCGCTTACCATGACAATCTGTCCGAAACGCGTATCCCATTTGTTACAAACCAAAAAGCTAAAAACACAATTAGAAAACCCAATTCAGACATGAACACACTCCATGAACATACAGCATCAGAAAAAACACACAGATTGAAAACTTACCAGCTAACGACCGGACCATCTGTTACCTAAAGATACCTAAATGTAGCAGCTACCTAAATATAAAACATACATAAATGGTTCTCCTTCTATATCACATCCTCTGCAATTATATCACAATGAAGAGGAAAAGAGCATTTGAAGATCATCACCTTAAGCACACAGTTTAAGGCAAGTGGTGCTTGGCATTTGCATGTTAACAGAATTACAATCAAAGTGAATTTGAAATAATAAGCTAAAATATAGTCACGTTTTGCTGGCAGTGTAATTCTGTTACTGTAGAATTTCCTTGCTGAATGTGGACCTGTGCCAAACACTGCACACCTCCTGTGACAAACCATTTTTAAGGCACATTCTTTTTGTATTTTTTGTATTCTTTTTGTCGGATACTTTTCTACCAGACCTCGTACATGCTGCTGTCTGTGTGACATCACCACCCACTGTCATGTGCTGTCATGTGTACAGCTACTCTTGCAGTAATCACCAACCCAACATGCAATAATGAACAACCTAAGCAATTTACCACTCATTATGTGGGATCTTAGTAAATTAGTTTAAATATAACGCAATGCTAAAATACCCTCGACTGTATGAGCATAAAAATAGGAAACAATATGTGACCTTTTGACCTCTTAAAATAGGTCAAGGTTAGTCATCTTTGAACTTGTCCAAGGTCTGTGTCCCAAGAATGTTCCCTGTGAATTTGAAGACCCTGGCAATAATAGGACTGGACTTATGCTCAGCACAGACAGACGGACAGACAGACACAAAGGCTTTGCAATACCCGTTGGCCATATTTTGGCTTCAGGTAAAAATGAGAGACCATTGAATAGGATTAAGGATTTGCTAGTCACACAAATCCACGTAAACCTCTGCAGCCAAGAATGCATTTAAATGATAAACACTTACTCTCAAGTCAGCTTTCATTTAAATACAGTAATTTTCATTGTACATTGTAAATGCATCAAAAATAAGATTAAATTTTGCACATTTTCCAATATGAATCAATTAGAATTTATATGTATAGAAATATATCTGTAGAAAAAAAATATTTAAGCCACCAGGTACATTTTTTTTCTTTAATCATAACCTTTTTTCCCCTCATGCAAACAGGGTGAAGAAAAGAGCTGACATTATTGGAGCCTTCAAGGTGAATCCAGTTTACCTGAGACATGAAAATCAAGAGTCAGGTGAAAGTTCTTGTTCATTTGGCCTGTGGGGATTATTGTTTGAATCTAGTCAGGTGAACCGTTGCTGTACAGTATCATCTAATCAAATGTTAAACAGTCCTGGTGGCGTTTACGAGATGACTGCAAAAATTATTTCTACTTCCACAATAACTGTGACATCTTGTTTAAAAGAACAGCGACACTGAGCAGACTAATCCACATAAGCAGAATCACAAACATGAATGAACCAATAGTGTGTGTGTGTGTGTGTGTGTGTGTGTGTGTGTGTGTGTATAAACCTTATAAGCCAGGTAAAGCTGTCTTACAGTACAGTGACCCAATTTAGCTAATACACCCCCCTTAGCTTTGTCCTAGATGATGAACATGTGTGTTCTCAACATTCACTTCACTTTTACTGATTACATGATTTGATCAGTTTTTTAATGCTATAATTGTTGGATTTTTATACAATGTCTGATAGAATCCCAAAATGAAGCCAGCAAGAAGCAGGTGGCAAGTGCAAAAAAACCCAGATGATTTATTGTCCAAAGAACAACCAAAAACTCCAAACAGTGACAAAAAGTGAGGTGTGGGGAGAAAGGTCCAAAAACACACCAGAGTCTAAACTGAGTCATAAGGAAACACTTGGAATAACACTGTAGCAAAGTCGAACTCTTAATACTCACAGGAAGCAGGAAGAAATGTGAAACAACTAGCAAACAAACAGGAACTGAGGTGTGACTTAAATGCAAAAGAAATTAGTAAATGAAAGACAGGTGTGTACAAAAGTCAAAATGTCAAAAGAAAACAGTAAGGTGGCAAAACAAACATCAGTTTGGAAGGTGAGTAAAGGAAATACATAATAATTAAACCTCAAGAAAGAAGTCAAAAACCACAGAACCAAAATATAAATCCAAGTACACAAAAGTAAAAACAATCATGGAACTCAAAGGTGTAAGAAGTGTAACATAAGAGAAAACTCACAAGAAGAACTAACACATAGAAAGAGGCAATCAAATAAAAAAGTACAAAAACCAAAGCCAAAGTCAAGAACTCAAACAGAAAACAGACAACATGGAGCGCAGCGTAGAATAAAAGTGCTACAGTAGAAAAAAACAACATGAACATATTAAAGGGGACAAACAATAATCAAACTACAAAAAGAACTGGACACTAACCAAAAAACTTAATCAAGAAACACAATCACAAACTCAATGTGGAACTCAACTAAGAACAGGGTACAAACCAGGAGGCCACAGGGGAAAAATAACAGAACTCGGAACAAGGGAGACAAAACACAGACAGTGGAGAAACAGACCCGAGACCAAGACAGAGGATGACTCACAAAGAGGACACACACCTGGATGACAGACAACAGGGGACAAGATACTGACCACAACCAGTGGTGGGCACAGTTCCAATAATCCGATAACCGATAATTATTAAAGACAATGTTTTCATTATCTGATTATCTTTTTAGATAAATTTAAAAACCATTATTGGACTAATTATGTTGCGATCGATAACGTGGTAAATAAAGCTAAACAGCTACAAATATTTATAAAACTTAAAATCAGTTGAGCACTTACCTGTTAAATGTTTCGCAGCTGATGTGTAGTTCTACCCTCTGCAAAACAAAGAAGAGCTGTTTTAAGAAGAAACCGTTCTATCCTCTGCAGGCAAAGGAGAACTGGTCCCCTCCCCAAGTTTTCAAGGTCTCTACTGCCATCTACTGGCCAGTAGTGTTCATTCGCCCTATTGACGTATCGCATAGTCCCTTCCGTGCCAGAGACGCTGCAGTCAAACAATATAGAGAATCAACACGATGACAGTTGTAAATGAATATTATACTACAAAAATGTATTTTTTATGCTTTTCGTCACATTAATAAGAGACTGCATGATACCCTGAAAACTTGCTAAAACAATTATAACAATCCGTGTCTGTTACGTTTATTCTGCGTGGACTTTAATAAATGCAAACCAAATTTCAGACATATTATATATATTAGTCTGGAACAAAGAGGACAAACAGTGTTGTAAAGAAGAATAATCAAGATGTTAAAGAGCAAACTTCACTTTCCTCCAGAACGACATGGTCAGGAAGCGATTGTAGCTCACAGCAGCTCCCATTGAAAATAACAGAGAGACAGCCTGTGAGTCTCGCATGTTTACATAAAATAAACACAATAACAACGTCTATAAACCCAGAGAATATATTCATGAGAGTTTTAGGCACAATATAAAAATAGTTTTATGTTGCGATGTTAATGGTGTTGTCTGTGTGCAGCGGTTAGTGCAGTGTGATCAGAGCGTCTCAATGCAGTTCTCAATGTTACTGAGATCTTGCAGCGCGGCGAACTCGCTGAGCTTTTGCGGGATTTGAAACGTCAATAGGGCGAATAGCCAACATTTATGTGTCAAGACAATTTTGAGTGCACGTTTTACAATATAATAAAACATGCGCACAACATCATAAAACGTGCGCACAATATAGTAAAATGAGCGCACTTTCTCTCCACATGCAAAACATTTTGCGATGACACTTCCAGTGCTCCATAAAAATGCCTGTTTTTACAAAAAAAAAAAGGAATATTTTACAAAAGCACATTTATCTGTAAACACCAACACACGACACATGTCACATTAATGTGTTGGTTTACATAATGAGTGACTGAACCAATCAGTGTTTAGCAGAGGCACATTTTACCCAGAATCCTTTGCGATCTGTCTGTGTTTGTTACAAAACCTCAGAATTAGTGCATTATTCAACATTAAAAGATATATGTTATATTTTAACTTTGTACAAATGACAGAATTGACATTAATGGAGTTATTCTATCAGTATTAATGTTATTTATAAATCAAAACCATAAGTTAGCACTACTTTATTTTTCAAGACCACCGCCTGACTGGAGCATTGTGGTTGGGTAGAGAGCTGGGTTTTTATGACTGGTCTGAGTTTGTTTCTGTGCTGGAAGCCTTGTAGTAAACAAGAGCTTCCAGCAGGGGGCAAGATGTTTAAAGACATAGTGTGGGCTCATTGTTTGGGTCTGTTGTTGCTTTTGATGCTGCCAGAAGCAACCGTGGTGTTAAAACTGAAATTCAGTTTGTTAGTAGTTGCAAATATAGAGACAATACTGGAATTTATCGGTTATCTGTAACTTCCAATACATTTTTGGGTTGTTTATTGTTTTATCCTTATCAAAGGTAACTTTTCAGTTATCTGATTATCTGTTATTGAAGTTCATTTTTTGGTTATCTGTGCCCACCACTGACAACAACACACGGACATGAACGCAGGAGCAGGAGTGCACACACACACACACACACACACACACACACACACACACACACACACACACACACACACACACACACACACACACACACACACACACACACACACACACACACAAAACAATACTACACCAGACATTTTATATTAATGACGTCATCAATTTACGTGACTTTTAGTACAGTTTCCATTCTGTGTAGTGTAATCACACACGTTAATGCGTTTCTCTTGTGCACATGTCTGATGTGTATCTTCTTATCTCACCTGCGCTCAGATCAGCACCATCTGACAGACAAGTAAAGACAAACAGCTTCCCACCACCACATGAGACACTTTATAAAAGCCTCTGCACAAACAATCTGGGCCCTTCAATCTAATTAGTGGTTATCTGCAGCTTCCAGTCAGGCCAGATGAGCAATCTGCAGCCACTGACGTCTCTCACAATAACAGGGTCTGTGTTGAATGACTGTGATCAGACAGGAACAGGGAGTGGACACCATCTCACTAACACCTGCACAATGTCATGAAACAGAACACAACCCAAAATGAACAAACAACAGAGGCCAAAGTTTGCAAAGCACAATGACACTGTGGTACTAGATTTCTTTTTTTTTTGTTCACCATCTGCTCATAATCACTGGGTGTGATGTCACTGAAGGACAGAGAACACTGTATCTGCCAAAAGTGGAAGCGATTGCAAATTAATAATGAGTAAACAAATGATTAAATAATCATTAACAGTTAAGAAATACACTGGAAAAACCTGTATTGATAATGTACATGTCTGTCCTTGCACTAGGGCAACAACTATGGTAAGAATTACTTTGAAATTCAATTCATTGATTAATCTAATGTTTTTTTTTTAATTAGGCTGTTGGTTATTTTCACATTTGTCAGTTACCCTTTGGTTCATTTACCAGTAATTCATAACTATAAACTCAACCACTAAATTTCAGCCTAGCATTCAAATATTTTACCATGAAAAACATTTATTTTACAAATAAAATAATAATAATAAAATAATCTGTCATACTGAAGACATTAAGAAGACAGTAATAATAATAATAATAATAATAAGCAACAAAATCTTGCAGACAGCTTTGTCTCTTATAGACTGGTGGTTGGCTCTCACTGCGGTATTGTATCTTGTAATTCTGCCTTACAGAAACCTGGTTACAGCAGGATGAATATGTTAGTTTAAATGAGTCAACACCCCCGAGTCACACTAACTGTCAGAATGCTCGTAGCACGGGCCGGGGCGGAGGATTAGCAGCAATCTTCCATTCCAGCTTATTAATTAATCAAAAACCCAGACAGAGCTTTAATTCATTTGAAAGCTTGACTCTTAGTCTTGTCCATCCAAATTGGAAGTCCCAAAAACCAGTTTTATTTGTTATTATCTATCATCCACCTGGTCGTTACTGTGAGTTTCTCTGTGAATTTTCAGACCTTTTGTCTGACTTAGTGCTTAGCTCAGATAAGATAATTATAGTGGGCGATTTTAACATCCACACAGATGCTGAGAATGACAGCCTCAACACTGCATTTAATCTATTATTAGACTCTATTGGCTTTGCTCAAAAAGTAAATGAGTCCACCCACCACTTTAATCATATCTTAGATCTTGTTCTGACTTATGGTATGGAAATAGAAGACTTAACAGTATTCCCTGAAAACTCCCTTCTGTCTGATCATTTCTTAATAACATTTACATTTACTCTGATGGACTACCCAGCAGTGGGGAATAAGTTTCATTACACTAGAAGTCTTTCAGAAAGCGCTGTAACTAGGTTTAAGGATATGATTCCTTCTTTATGTTCTCTAATGCCATATACCAACACAGTGCAGAGTAGCTACCTAAACTCTGTAAGTGAGATAGAGTATCTCGTCAATAGTTTTACATCCTCATTGAAGACAACTTTGGATGCTGTAGCTCCTCTAAAAAAGAGAGCTTTAAATCAGAAGTGCCTGACTGCCAGTTGGAGAGGAAATGGCGTCTCACTAATTTAGAAGATCTTCACTTAGCCTGGAAAAAGAGTCTGTTGCTCTATAAAAAAGCCCTCCGTAAAGCTAGGACATCGTTCTACTCATCACTAATTGAAGAAAATAAGAACAACCCCAGGTTTCTTTTCAGCACTGTAGCCAGGCTGACAAAGAGTCAGAGCTCTATTGAGCTGAGTATTCCATTAACTTTAACTAGTAATGACTTCATGACTTTCTTTGCTAACAAAATTTTAACTATTAGAGAAAAAATTACTCATAACCATCCCAAAGACGTATCGTTATCTTTGGCTGCTTTCAGTGATGCTGGTATTTGGTTAGACTCTTTCTCTCCGATTGTTCTGTCTGAGTTATTTTCATTAGTTACTTCATCCAAACCATCAACATGTTTATTAGACCCCATTCCTACCAGGCTGCTCAAGGAAGCCCTACCATTATTTAATGCTTCGATCTTAAATATGATCGATCTATCTTTGTTAGTTGGCTATGTACCACAGGCTTTTAAGGTGGCAGTAATTAAACCATTACTTAAAAAGCCATCACTTGACCCAGCTATCTTAGCTAATTATAGGCCAATCTCCAACCTTCCTTTTCTCTCAAAAATTCTTGAAAGGGTAGTTGTAAAACAGCTAACTGATCATCTGCAGAGGAATGGTCTATTTGAAGAGTTTCAGTCAGGTTTTAGAATTCATCATAGTACAGAAACAGCATTAGTGAAGGTTACAAATGATCTTCTTATGGCCTCGGACAGTGGACTCATCTCTGTGCTTGTTCTGTTAGACCTCAGTGCTGCTTTTGATACTGTTGACCATAAAATTTTATTACAGAGATTAGAGCATGCCATAGGTATTAAAGGCACTGCGCTGCGGTGGTTTGAATCATATTTGTCTAATAGATTACAATTTGTTCATGTAAATGGGGAATCTTCTTCACAGACTAAAGTTAATTATGGAGTTCCACAAGGTTCTGTGCTAGGACCAATTTTATTCACTTTATACATGCTTCCCTTAGGCAGTATTATTAGACGGTATTGCTTAAATTTTCATTGTTATGCAGATGATACCCAGCTTTATCTATCCATGAAGCCAGAGGACACACACCAATTAGCTAAACTGCAGGATTGTCTTACAGACATAAAGACATGGATGACCTCTAATTTCCTGCTTTTAAACTCAGATAAAACTGAAGTTATTGTACTTGGCCCCACAAATCTTAGAAACATGGTGTCTAACCAGATCCTTACTCTGGATGGCATTTCCCTGACCTCTAGTAATACTGTGAGAAATCTTGGAGTCATTTTTTATCAGGATATGTCATTCAAAGCGCATATTAAACAAATATGTAGGACTGCTTTTTTGCATTTACGCAATATCTCTAAAATCAGAAAGGTCTTGTCTCAGAGTGATGCTGAAAAACTAATTCATGCATTTATTTCCTCTAGGCTGGACTATTGTAATTCATTATTATCAGGTTGTCCTAAAAGTTCCCTAAAAAGCCTTCAGTTAATTCAAAATGCTGCAGCTAGAGTACTGACGGGGACTAGAAGGAGAGAGCATATCTCACCCATATTGGCCTCTCTTCATTGGCTTCCTGTTAATTCTAGAATAGAATTTAAAATTCTTCTTCTTACTTATAAGATTTTGAATAATCAGGTCCCATCTTATCTTAGGGACCTCGTAGTACCATATCACCCCAATAGAGCGCTTCGCTCTCAGACTGCAGGCTTACTTGTAGTTCCTAGGGTTTGTAAGAGTAGAATGGGAGGCAGAGCCTTCAGCTTTCAGGCTCCTCTCCTGTGGAACCAGCTCCCAATTCAGATCAGGGAGACAGACACCCTCTCTACTTTTAAGATTAGGCTTAAAACTTTCCTTTTTGCTAAAGCTTATAGTTAGGGCTGGATCAGGTGACCCTGAACCATCCCTTAGTTATGCTGCTATAGACGTAGACTGCTGGGGGGTTCCCATGATGCACTGTTTCTTTCTCTTTTTGCTCTGTATGCACCACTCTGCATTTAATCATTAGTGATCGATCTCTGCTCCCCTCCACAGCATGTCTTTTTCCTGGTTCTCTCCCTCAGCCCCAACCAGTCCCAGCAGAAGACTGCCCCTCCCTGAGCCTGGTTCTGCTGGAGGTTTCTTCCTCTTAAAAGGGAGTTTTTCCTTCCCACTGTAGCCAAGTGCTTGCTCACAGGGGGTCGTTTTGACCGTTGGGGTTTTACATAATTATTGTATGGCCTTGCCTTACAATATAAAGCGCCTTGGGGCAACTGTTTGTTGTGATTTGGCGCTATATAAAAAAAAATTGGTTGATTGATATATTTGCACAATCTTGGTTTATTTCAATGTTGTACCTTGTTAAATATTGTACTGTGGACTGGTCGGGGGCGGGGTGCTGAAATTAAGTTCAGGCAATATTTTCATGATTTTTAGTTAGATTGTATATGTTTTTAATAAGTATACATGCATGCTGTAGATTGCATGCAGTAGTGTTTGGGGTGTAAGAGTTTAGTCGTAGAGGGAGTATTTCTATTTTTAAAGTCAGCCATGTCCTTTGATGAACATTAGTCTTCACAGCTTCCCTGTTACCTGTGGCTCCAAGTAATTGCTTGTGCACGGCAAAGGCCACACCCCAGTAAACCGCATTGGCTTGCAGGCTAAACTAAGGGCCCCTTCACACATAGTGCGAAATGTGGATGAAGTGCACACTTAGTGCGCATGACACAGGAATTGTGTGCAAACTGTGTAATGTCGTCCCTGCCGCCAACACCTTGTACACCTGTTTCTGCAACTATTTGCACACACAAGCACCTGAAAGACAGAGTGTGCGCTGTGCAAACCCATCGCACCCTCTCGTGGCAGGTGTCGGCCAAATTCCAGCTGACACGCATGAACATCTAACACTGCTTGCATGGCACTTAGAAAATGTGTGGCCAGTCGCACTCTTGGCATGACAACAGACTGCAGACGACCACTGTCGTACTGTTGTGAAATTTGTCTAAGTGCTCCACGAGTGTGACTTTACAAACACGTGTGCGCTCCACTCACGGGAGGCAGTACATGTGGTTCCACATGTACCAGCTGGTTTTTATTTCTTCCATATAAGCGGTGCCATGTGGTGCACCTGGCACCGTTCCTGCTTGACGGACACTGGCGCATTTGTGGTTTGTGCACGCCTGCCCGTCGGCGCGATATTTTGTGCACTAATTTGAACTGTTTCACGTTGTTTCGCTGTTTTCATCCAAACTTCACCCTGTGTGAAGGGGCCGTAATTAAGGACAGCACACAGAGAGATTTTTTTTTCTTCAATTTATTCATTCATTTAAAAGAAAAGAAAAAAAAAAAACCCAGAAAAGCAGAAATAAAGCATCTCAATTACCAGAATGAAAAGGAGCAGAGAGAAGAACAAGTCTTATATTTTCTGCCCCTTTTTACAATACAATCTTTCAATATCCAGCGTCATTATTCGACATTATTTAACAGATTGTATTTCTTTAACTTGTCACATACCACTGACTTATTCATAATTATGACCATTATTTAATAGATTACATCTCTGACAGGTTACATTTTTAAACTTAAAACATTTTAAACATTATTAACAAATTACCTTTTTGACTTCATTACAGCCCACTGACTTATTTCATAGTTTCATACTTACTTAATACATCTAGTCTAATACGTTTTTTAAATAATTTAAGCGACCTTAATTCTTTAATTTCTTTGTTGAGGTTGTTCCATAATTTTACACCATTTACTGCAGTACTCCGTTCCTTTACTTTGGTTCTAAATCTTGGTTTTCTAAAGACTTCTATTCCTTTCAGTTTATAACTACTTACTCTTTTCTCAAACATATTTTGAATGTTTGTTGGTAAAGTATTCCTATTAACTTGGTACATTGTTTGTAATATTTTCAAATCGACCAAATCACGAAATTTAAGTACCCTGTACTTAATGAACAATGGATTAGATGGATCTCTAAAACCCCTGTTGCTAATCACCCTTAAAGCCCTTTTCTGCAGAATAAACAAAGGTTGTATATAAGTTGTATTTATATGTATATATGTGGATCCCCAGATTTCTACACAATAAGTTAAATATGGGAAAATCAATGAATTGTACAATGTTAATAAACCATAACTATTTAATGAATATTTTACTTTATGCAAAACAGCAATGGCTTTCGCTATTTTTCCTTTTATGTAATTTATGTGTGACTTCCATGTTAAGATCTTCATCAATCATGATTCCTAAAACTTTCATTTCTTTTACCCTTTGTATATCCATTCCATCTATTTGTAATGACACATTATTCTTTTTTTTGCTCTGTCATTAAACAATATGAAATTTGTCTTATTAATATTTAGTGACAGTCTGTTTATATCAAACCAATGTTTAACCTTTTCCAATTCTGTATTTATCACTTGTGCTACTTCCTGTATATCTGATCCAGAGTAAAACAGCATTGTATCATCAGCAAATAAAATGCTACCAAGCACATTAGATACATTCACAAAATCATTGATATACAAAATAAACAGTTTGGGTCCAAGTACCGATCCTTGTGGTACTCCATAAGTAATATTACACAATTCTGATTTGGTATTATTTATCTGAACAAACTGTTTTCTGTTTTCTAAGTAGCTTTTTACCCACTGATGTGCAATACCTCTTATTCCATATTGTTGTAACTTGTGAAGCAATCTTGAGTGGTCAATAACATCAAAAGCCTTTTTCAAGTCAATAAAAATACTTACAAAATAATCCTTATTTTCTATTGTTGTTGATATTTTCTCTATTAATTCCATAATTGCCATAGCTGTCGAATGTTTTGTTCTGAATCCATACTGAGCATTATTTAAAATATGATGTTTCTCAATGAATTTATCCAACCTTGTCACAAAAACTTTTTCCATAATTTTAGAAAACTGTGGAAGCAATGATATTGGCCTGTAATTAGAGAAATTATGTTTGTCTCCATTTTTATATAATGGGACTACCTTAGCAATTTCCATTTCATCTGGAAAAATCCCTGTTGACAGAGACAAATTGCAAATATTCTCTCCAATGGGGTTTGCTTTGCTCCCCTATCCGTGCATGAAGACTAGAAACATCCAGAATGGACTGTTAAACACAAGACACATGACGTCAACATTATACCCCCCCAAAAGAGTGAGGGCACACTGGTGGCAATCACTGCTGTGTAACTCAGCACGGGGTTCAGTGTGACTTTTCTAATACTGCTGCAGATAAAATAGGTTCACTGCACAATGAAATATTACTTTTAAAAATGATGACTGAGATTACATCTTAAAATATTACATGTGTTTATTAGCATCAGATCTAATGCTTTAGCACAGTAATCACTTATATTTACTTGCCAAAGTGTTTTATTGGTGCAAATAGGCTATATTTTTAGTGGCCATATTGAAAAACAGCCATTTTAAAACGTCATGTGTCTAATGACATTAAAAAAAAAAAGAATTTGTATTTATGCCAATAAGTATTTATGCCAAATTTGGTGCTTGTATTGTCAACTGAACATTTTCTACATGTATCTGCTGCATTAAATCATGTATATTGTGAAATGCCATGAGGATTTGGGTTGAGTGATACAGATCCAAAATCACAAGACAAAGTGCAGTTAAAAATGTAATAATATATCAGGGTTCAGTCTAATCTGGTTCAGTATCAGAGTAAAGAAGACAATTATTTATATGATGCATATTCAAAGTCCACATTACACATCTATGTCCACAATAATATCTAATCTACACATGAAAATATCAAATGTGAAATCACTCTGAATACAAATAAATATACAACACTTTAACATCAGACAGATATGAATCTACGGAAAATATACTAAAGAAGATTAATTATTGATTATTATTGGGATCATAGGGTCCAATTCTGTCATCTAAAATGCCTCCCAGTGTTTCAGTCTAGACATCATGTCTTTTCGTCTTGGGTGGGGTTCAAAATGTTCAATGGCTATTAATCGAAGTGTTGCTATACAGCCATGATTGGCAGATGCATAGTGGCGAGGTATAACATAATCTATATTGTGGTTTCTGATAGCTGCCTTGTGTTCAGTATTGTATATGTCTTTAGGTTTATTTGGTTTGGCCAGCCTGTATGCAGGTACTTGAGTTTGCAGACGACGCTGTGATCTTTGCGGAATTAGTGGCTACCCGAATTTCAGCACTTAATAAGCTGAGTGAGGGTTCAGGGTGATTGGATTTGAGATGAATATGAAGACTAACACATTCAATTAGTTTGAAGAGTCAGTCATTAGAAGTGTTTCTGTATGCAGCGAAAGTGATGAGCTTGTAGAGAGATTCATGTATTTTGGCAGTGACAGTCATTCATGTCTCCGCGCTGTTGGTGTTTGAGCTCAAAGAACGTCTGCAAAGACTCTATGGAGGCAGGAGGCCACTGAACAGAGGTGTTCGGTGTTTGGTGTGTATGTGTTTGCAGTGGTTGGCACAGTTCAGATAATCCAATAACAGATAATTATCGAAGCTAATGTTTTTGCTAGCGGATTAGCTTTTCAGATATGTTTTAAAACCATCATCGGACCAATTATCTTCCGATAAATTTTGTTCAGATAACTTTTAGTCTGATAACATTTTTTTTGCTGGTAAAGTGAGCAAAGTTTAACGATCAAAAACGTCAGGAAACCCTAAAATCAAACATTGTAGTCTGTCTGTTGTGTGTTTGTAGCAGACTGGCTGCCTGTTGCTTGCTGATGATGTCATCATCATGACGGCATCCATCCCACTTTGGATGGAGCAGCTCTCATTTCTAGAAATCTGGCCAATTTTCTTAAATCTTCCAAACTGTGACTATCCAGGGTTGGGACCAGGAAGCAGAGTTGTAGTCTTACACACCTCTCTGCAGCTTCTCTCCCCCTGCCATCCCCTCATTACCCCATCCCCGTAGAGACGGTGCCTGCTCCCAGACCACCAATAACCAGCAAAAATCTATTTAAGCATAAAAATTCAAAAAGAAAAAATAATATAGCACCTTCAACTGAACCACAGACTAAAACAGTTAAATGTGGTCTAATAAACATTAGGTCTCTCTCTTCTAAGTCCCTGTTGGTAAATGATATAATAATTGATCAACATATTGATTTATTCTGCCTAACAGAAACCTGGTTACAGCAGGATGAATATGTTAGTTTAAATGAGTCAACACCCCCGAGTCACACTAACTGTCAGAATGCTCGTAGCACGGGCCGGGGCGGAGGATTAGCAGCAATCTTCCATTCCAGCTTATTAATTAATCAAAAACCCAGACAGAGCTTTAATTCATTTGAAAGCTTGTCTCTTAGTCTTGTCCATCCAAATTGGAAGTCCCAAAAAACAGTTTTATTTGTTATTATCTATCGTCCACCTGGTCGTTACTGTGAGTTTCTCTGTGAATTTTCAGACCTTTTGTCTGACTTAGTGCTTAGCTCAGATAAGATAATTATAGTGGGCGATTTTAACATCCACACAGATGCTGAGAATGACAGCCTCAACACTGCATTTAATCTATTATTAGACTCTATTGGCTTTGCTCAAAAAGTAAATGAGTCCACCCACCACTTTAATCATATCTTAGATCTTGTTCTGACTTATGGTATGGAAATAGAAGACTTAACAGTATTCCCTGAAAACTCCCTTCTGTCTGATCATTTCTTAATAACATTTACATTTACTCTGATGGACTACCCAGCAGTGGGGAATAAGTTTCATTACACTAGAAGTCTTTCAGAAAGCGCTGTAACAAGGTTTAAGGAAATGATTCCTTCTTTATGTTCTCTAATGCCATATACCAACACAGTGCAGAGTAGCTACCTAAACTCTGTAAGGGAGATAGAGTATCTCGTCAATAGTTTTACATCCTCATTGAAGACAACTTTGGATGCTGTAGCTCCTCTGAAAAATTTAATCATTAGTGATCGATCTCTGCTCCCCTCCACAGCATGTCTTTTTCCTGGTTCTCTCCCTCAGCCCCAACCAGTCCCAGCAGAAGACTGCCCCTCCCTGAGCCTGGTTCTGCTGGAGGTTTCTTCCTGTTAAAAGGAGTTTTTCCTTCCCACTGTAGCCAAGTGCTTGCTCACAGGGGGTCGTTTTGACCGTTGGGGTTTTACATAATTATTGTATGGCCTTGCCTTACAATATAAAGCGCCTTGGGGCAACTGTTTGTTGTGATTTGGCGCTATATAAAAAAATTGATTGATTGAATTGATTGATTGATCATTAAGTGCAAAACACGATTGGGCAGTCGGCGCAGGGAGCATTGTGGGTAGTGTAGTTCGGGTTCTCTTTGGACTTTACAGTGAGTGAGTTCACTCGGCACATAAACAAAATGGTCTAATTTTAACATTATTTAATTTTATTTCTTTGTGGCTGTAATTTATTCGCCAAGAATCGATGGGGGAGAGGAGCTCTCACGGCGCACCTGTGTGTACAGAGGGACTTTTCTTCACGTTTAGACACTATTTTGGATTTTTTTTTTAAAAAAGGACGCTTTATGTAGATTATTTATTCAGACATATCCCACTGAAACTAACAGGTAAGAATTTATATTTACTACGTGTATTTTACTCTGCTAATCAATGCATTAATGGATGTATTTTGGTTGCTTAAGCCACAGGGTTCAAAGCGTGTGAAAAAAGCAGCAGCTTCTGTAACTTCTAATACTGTGTTTTACTGCTTTTGAAAGATGATGGCAGTGTTTGGGGTTTTATTTTTTAGTCATTCATTTTTCGTGTGTTCTTATGTGTTTATAATCCTTGAATTTACCCAGCAGCGAAAAGTGAAAATGAAACTGGTTTATCAGAAGCCGACAGTGTAATCTGATGTGGCCGCGTCCAAATCAATACTAAAAGTTATCGGTTATCTGTAATAAAGATCATTTTTCTTTTTAGCAGTTTATCGGTTTAGCGTCATAAAAGATAACTTTTCAGTTATCGGATTAATGGTTATCGAAGCTAACTTTTTGGTTAGCTGTGCCCACCACTGTGTGTTTGGTGATGTTGATACCTTTGCAGGAGCAAACATCGTTCTAGCTTCTATGATGCCCTGGGTGAACACTTACTTCAGAGTCCCCCCCCCCCATCAGTGACAGAATCAAATCAGATCAATTTTATTTATATAGCGCCAAATCACAACAGTTGCCCCAAGGCGCTTTATATTGCAAGGCAAAAGCCATACAATAATTACAGAAAAACCCCAACAGTCAAAACGACCCCCTATGAGCAAGCACTTGGCGACAGTGGGAAGGAAAAACTCCCTTTTAACAGGAAGAAACCTCCAGCAGAACCAGGCTCAGGGAGGGGCAGTCTTCTGCTGGGACTGGTTGGGGCTGAGGGAGAGAACCAGGAAAAAGACATGCTGTGGAAGACAGCAGATTTTGACAGCAGACAGCAGATTTTGTTGTCACAGAAGGTGACAACAAAACATGGTTGTTACAAGGTTTCTTTGGAGGGTCTTTGGATATCGCTGGAATGACTGTGTCAAATGAGTACTTTGGGAGACAAAGATAAGGGAATATCAGCTATGACAATTTAGCCATTTTGGATAAATTGCTGTTCCTTAGTGTGGAAGACCACAGCAACTGGAGAAGGAACAAGGGATGTCCATGTTTCACCTGCCTGCAGCAGACGGTTCTGTGGTGTGGTTGATTTTCAAGGTCAAAATCCTCTTAGAAGTGAGTTTTCATAAGCTAAATTAGATGTGATTAAATGTCAGGAGTATGTATTTAGTTTATGCACTTGAATTAAAGTTTTTTGTGCTGTTAGGTTTTTTTTTTTCAACTTTTTCAGTTTCTGAATTCTTTATCAGATCGTTTTCAGAGAACATTGATTATCTCTGCTATGCACAATTTGTTGTTGCTTTTTGGCACTTGGTTTCCGACTGATAACTGGAAGACAAACGGGCATAAAATTGGAACCTCCATCCAATTTTGGTGGTGTAGGTCAACCCATAAGAGAAAAATGAGTGACTGAGGCACTTCTGATTAAGATACAGTGGTTTGCAAAAGCATTCAGCCCCTTCATATTTCACGCATTTTAATTTGTTTATGGCATTTAAAATACAAAAAGTAAATCAGGCTTCTCAATATAAAAATGTCTAAAATTATCTTCCTTAGACTCAAACTGAAAGTAAATCTTTACAACTTGATATAAATTAATTTAAAATATAAAAGCCAAGATGATGGGTTGCATAAGTAATCAACCCTTTTGGTATAATACCTGTAAATAATAAGTTTAATTGCCAGTTTTCTTCAGACAAGTCAGGGGATGGATACATGAACATTTCCAAGTAAATGAATATATCTTGAAATTTATTTACATCAGTTATGAAGAAATACAAACAGTATGACACTATGGTAAATCTGTGTGGAGAAGACATTTCTCAAAAACTGAGTGACTGTGCAGAAGGAGAAGCGTGAGGAAAGCCACCAAGACACCCAGACAACCCAGAAGAAGTTGCAGGTTTCTGTGGCTGTGATTGGAGAAATTGTACATACCAATGTAAAATATATATTAAATGGGGTTTTCGATGTTAAATTTGAATGGCCACAAAATCATCAATGATCAGATCCAGATCAAACTTTGTCAGAGGATAATGGATACCATCCTACATAATGCTCTCAAATATAAAAGAGATTTGAATTTTTTTTTCACAGAGTTATGTATTTCTGAAAATTTGTTCAGTGTTAAAGATAGGGATTTTTTCCCGGCTTTTCCTGACTATGTCCTTTGACCTATGACCTTGAACATTGAATCAGTTCTTGCCTATCAGGATATGAATCTTCAGTAAAAATTTCATAACAATATATGAAAAATTATGGGCTCCAGGCTGTTCACAAATAAACAGACAAACAAGCAAACAAAAAACATAATCTCCAACTACATTGACGGAGGTAAGAAAAAAGCTGTCAGAGAAGTGGTCTGACAAAGTCATGGTAGGAAATATTTTTTCTGATTATAAATATCACAGTGGTACATATAAATACTGGGGTACTGCCTGATCCTTGATTATCTTCTTTCTCCCCTGCAGGTCTGGTCACAGACTACAGGGTGAGGACCATTATTATCTGGATAGCTTCTATGATTTATAAAGCGTAATCTGACCTGGACACCTTCACATTGAATGGACAGAACTGGTTTTTCTCTCTCCTTCACCCCTGTTTTCCTTCTTGCTGCAGCACTGGCAGATTCCACTGGGAAGAAGGTTCCGTTCACTGAAGATGTGGTTTGTTTTTCGTATGTATGGAATCAAAGGCCTGCAGGATCACATACGCAAGGTCAGCAGCCTGCTGAATGACGCATCCTAGAATCGACTGACTCCACTCACTGCACGTGCACCCGCAGATATTCACACAGTCGTTTACTGAATTACATGAATTCATAAAATCATCTGTGTTACTCCTGATGAACACGTCTACACCTCTGCACAGACCACCTATCCTTCTCGTCTCCACACATCCTGTCACTCATACTTCTGTCATTTCATCATGTAAACATCTCCTGACCCATCCTGCTTTATTATATTTTTAAGAGCCTTTTCCACGGGCTGGTTTGCCCCACTCTCCTCTGTCCTCTGTCAGTCAGATGAGTCTGTTTTACGTCTTCTTGTTACAGTTGCAGTGTTTATCCCTGCAGCTATCTTGACTTTTACAGCAGATCTATTTTCTATGTTACATTAAACAGGATTATTAGAGGCCTGACTGACTGAGTCATGGTTTTTGTCTATTAAAAAAAAGGAAAACTTTCCCAGCAGAGAGAGAGGAAGAGGAAAAAAAAAGAGAGATTGATTTTTCCATAATTGATGGTTGGGGTGAGTTCAAAAGAGCTCGGTCCACATCCTGAGAGGTGGCTCATGATGCTGATACTGGACCCAAGTGAAAAAACTGATTTGTGCAAAGAGCTGAAAGTGTGGCAACATGCAACAATCCATCACTGCCATCTAGTGAAAAGGGAAGAAACTACAACATTTCCTTGTATACAGTGTGTATATAAGTCCAGCAAATCAAATCCAGATCTGAATCTGGATAGTTGGCATTGTTGCAGGGGTCTACTTTGCAAAATCTGGTTTTATTCCACCCTTTCCTGTCACATATGGTTGTGGTACTCTGTTAAAACTTTCACAGTTCTGTGCCTTTGCATGTAGAAATATCTCTGCTGTTGACAAAATTTAGACTTGAAACATTTATCTGAAATGCATAAATTCAAAAAGGGGAAAACGTCGGCTTCTCAGAGCAAAATGTAGAATTTAAAAATGTTTTTGTCTCTATTATGTCACTGTGACTTGACTGTGTTTGATTTTCAAGAGACCTTTGGACAGACAGCACACATAATTTGAAGACGTCACCTTTGACTGGAGGAAATTTTATTGTTTTCACCAGTTTCTGCTGTTTTTATGACAATCAACTGATTATTAAACTAATAATTAAATCAATTGAGAAGAAAATAACCATTTATTACTGCCCTAATCATCTTCTACCCTTGTAACTCCCTTGCAGCCACTCTGTCTTTACGGGGGTCGAGACCCCCAGGTTGACCACCCCTATTCTATCTGAATGTCATTAGAACACATGTACATTAATGTTCCTTCATCATGTGTCTGTTTACAGCAAGTGGCTCTCGCTAAACAGTTTGAGAGTCTGGTCCGAGCTGACAACAGGTTTGAGATCTGTGCCGAGGTCATCCTGGGGCTGGTCTGTTTCAGGCTCAAGGTAACACCCCAAAACATTACAAGACACATTACTGGTCTGTAAATCTATCACTGTACAATGGAAATGTCCAGAAAATAACCAGCTCCGGGCGAGACAACAAGTGAAGATTTGCAGCAGTTTGGATCCAGTTTAGTAAAGTAAACTGATACCACACTATAATCATTAAGTTCATTTAAATGCAGTTTAATTAAACTATTATATAAAAGTCATCATAGTATTAAAGCCAGCATCGCATAGCACAACCCACCAGGACGTGACACATCAGGTCATAACCTGGACGTGTCTGTTCATGTTGGAAAAATTGCAGATAACTTGAAAAAAACAGAAATCACCACAACAGATCACATCTGTAAACTGTGGAGGAAAAAAAAAATATTTGTAGATGGATGGACTCAGGACTTTACACAGGAGTGGTGTCTGAGCTGAAAAAAACATCTTCCAAGCTACAAGAACTTCATAATACAAAAGCATACATGGATTTCTTCTGTTTCAGGTGAGCCAAAGTGAGATGGCACGATAACTCTTGGGCTTTGAACATGCAAGGTTTCCTCTTACAAATCAGCTTCAGTTTTTCTCTGGTTGTCCCATGTGAAGGCATTCCAACGATGACTATATTGTTCACAAGTAACATTCTGATGAGGAGCCGACATTTGGGAGCGTCAGCTATATTCACCACTCTACTGAACCACATGGGGGGGGGGGTAAATGGGGAGCCATTAGTCAGTGGAAGCTGGCATGGGTGAGCTCCATGCTGGACCTAAAACTTCCACAGAATGACACGGACCTCAAGTCCTACTCTAAGCTCCAAGTGGTGCCCCCTGGATTCTAACCAAAAGGATAGGGCGACTGCGGGTACCTGGTGCTCTGGGCGAGCCTTTTTCTCTGTTAGCAACCCGCCTAGGAGAAGGAAAACTCCAATTTAAAAACCACAGGTGGGAGGGACTCATCAGCCTTGCTTGGCTACCCACCTAGGAGAAGGATACTCTGATACAAAACCTATGGACAGGAGGCGGCCCTCATCCTTGGTCAGCATCCCACCAAAGAGAAGGATACTCTGACATAAAACCTATATATACGCATCAGTGCCTACGCTCCATCTCTCCAGGCAAACCTCACAATAACGGAAGCCTTTTACAGTGAACTCAGGTCTCTGCTGCAGCAGATCAACAAGTCTGACAAGATTGTCATCATGTGTGATTTCAATACAAGGGTCAGCAAGGACCACATCATCTGGCCAGGCTTGTTGGCAACTGCAATGACAGTGGACATTTGCTCCTAGAACTGTGTGCAGTGCCATTACCAACACTTTCTTCCAAAGAAGGCATGCTTCAATATGACATGGAGACATCCTCGCTCCAAACATTGGCACTTAATGACCTACATCTAGCCATACAGCCAGTCAGCCAAGTCATCTTACAGACAGGCATGCAGCACTCTTCAGAGAAAGCTGCACAACATTCAAAACAAGTGGTGGGAGGCACTGGCTGACAGAGTACAGCTCTATGCTGACACAAAAAGGATGAAAGAATTCTAGGAAGCTCTTTAAAAGGTATATGGACCCTCCTACCAAACACAAGCTGCCCTCTGTTCATCAGACAGATCAACACTCCTCACATAAAAGAAAGACATTCTCTCATGATGGTCTGAACACTTCAGCAGCCTGTTCGGGGACAAACGCACTGCGCAGGAGTTCTCGATCGACAACATCCTGCAGCAGGAAGTGAAAACAGAACTGGATGACCTACCTGACTTAGCAGAAGTCAAGGCCGGAGTCAGGGATCGACCAGAATCGACCACTCTGAGTGTGTAAAGTTGGCTCAAGACAAGAGTACAATGGAGAACTTTAATTTAGAATGCCACAGGCCAGTTTGAAGCAGAAAGGAAGCTGGCAGCTAACGCCAAACGCCAGAGGAGAAAGCAGGCCACCTCACAGCCCCCAATGCCAGACCAAGCCTTCGTCTGCCTGCGCTTCTCCACTGAACCACATTGGGTCCTGGATGACAACCAACCGGCACTCAATTGATCCATCTCCTACTTCACAGCCAGGTGACGTGGGCATCTCCTTAGCATTCTCCAGATACTGGGGCCCTCAACACTGAGGCACCCACGCACTGGATCATGCACAGAGAAACACACATGCAAAACATTCCCTCACAATGCAAGTGACACCCCTCTCATCAAGTCTCCCTAAGTAATGGTCCATTTAACACAAACTCATTCCACTGGTACCCAAGGATCTTTGGAAGAGACCTAGTACTAAAGGCATCTAGTTGTTGCCATATGTTACTGGTTAGTGTCCAAATATCTTAACCATACAGTAAGGCAGGAAGCAACAGGACACTGAAGACTTGGACCTTCATTCTTCTGCAAAGGAAACAGCATTGCCAAAGACGTCTGTCTAGTGACCTCATGATTCTTTAAGGTCTACCCAGGTGTCTCTCAATCTGAACAGCCAAGAACCCACAGACATGAGCGACATTGCTGAGATAAATGAATGTCTCTATAAGTTTGATACTTTCACCACATACAATACATATACCATTCTGATGGACGAGTCCAGGGAGGATCAAGGATGTTTATAGCCATTCAAGAACATGAAAAAGTGTGAAATGATGTACTATGGTCTAGTTACTGAGTGGCAAGTAAATAATCCTTGCAAGCACTTTCCCATCACAGGGTATAGCAGCAGTGTAGTTTTTGCAGTTCTGGCAATCTGTGTTTCCTGCCCGGGAAAGGGGGAATAAAATGTAATATGGCTGAAATCTAAGAGCCAACCCATATGAATGGCTGACGGCTTAAATGTTGCCAAATTTTACATTCTCTTGTCTTTGTTCACTCCTTTTCCCAGGGCTCCAATGAACTGAACGAGGCACTGCTGGATAAGATCAACACAAGCAAAGAGATTCATCTGGTGCCTTGCAAACTTTCAGGCCGCTTCGTCCTACGTTTCGCCATCTGTGCGCGCAGTACCGACTCCCATCACATCCAAAAAGCGTGGCGCCACATCACACATCTGGCTTTTGAGCTTCTGCAAGATTCCCAGTTTAGTGACCAAAATCCAGAGAGTTGCCTGAAAGACCACCTACAAAAAGAGACAACTGCGCAGCTGTAGGGATAGTAAATATCCGATGCCTGCTTGAGGATCAAATTTCAGGCAAAGATTGTTGTTTGTTGTTTCAGATATGAAATGTTATAAAGGAATGAAAAAAAAAAATTCCACGATCCACTCTGTGGATGAAAATTCTGCAGTCTACACTTACATTTTGTATCTATAATCTGACTATTGTGCAGCTTTTACGCAGTGTGCAGATTGTGAGTGCAGCTTTGGAGTTGTGTTTGTGGTGTTAGTGTTGGTCACTTTGTGAGAATCTGCAGTGATTGTCTTACATTTTGTCAGTAAATGTCGTGGACACAGACCTACACAAATTTTGCACACACACTCACACACGTAAAAAATTTCATTCATACATTTTGAAATTGTGAAAAAGATTAATGTATTTATTACTTTGAGTTTGATGTGATTACTTCTGAAATGCTTTCTTCAGTAATTTTTTTTTTAACTGTACTAGTGCAGTGCCTGTAGGAAGTTTGTATTCCTATACAAAATTGGGAACCTAAGTAGATTTTACATGGATGGTCTTATGTGGCTGTGTTTGAAGGTGGGATGTACAAAGAGGTGCACTTAAGCTTACATAGTTTTAACAAAGTGTACATTTGTTAAGACATGGTTGACATTGAGATACAAGTAGACCTGCAGATAGTTATTTTAAGAAAAAGATTGACATTCATCCAACATGGTCAGACATATATACACACATAGAGATATAGGAAGGAATAAACACAGTTAGTGTTCATGAAATACAAACATATGGATGTAAATACAGTAGTCATTGATAATGTGAGTCTGGGGCATTTAGGTTTGTTGTGAATTGTGTGGATTGATGGATAAACATTGTGCTTTCATATATTTTGGCTTTTAGCAAGGATACTGTAGGGAGTTGAACCCCATTCCACTAATGTGAAAGTACCACTACCGGTGCCTTTTGCTTTTTGGGCCACTGGGGAAAAGCGACAACAGTAATGCAACAACATGGTTTTTAAAAGTGTTTTCAAGGCTTAATCTGGTTTGAATTCTTTTTTGAAGTGAAGTAAAAGGTATGTATGGTGGATTATTTTCATAAGTATGAATTTGTTTAGGTGACCTTCAGACAGTCCGGCAACGGCATTTGCTTTGAAATGTAGGCTGCATTTTACTGGACTTCAACATGGATGTGTATGTGTTGGCATGTTGTTGCAAAATCAGCGAACTTTAAGAGTGGTGTTACTTGGAATGGCCACCCTCTGTGCTGGCTAAAGCATACTTCTCACATTCGTATACAGTTGTATTTCTGCAATACTTCACTTCCATTTGGCATGCCTGGCAAATCGCTTTGCTTTTGTCAAGCTCATCTTTGTCATTGCCGTTTATGAACCCGAAATGGTGGCAGATAATAGTTTTAAACATTTCGGGTGTTTTCCTGCTAGTGGCAAAATAGAATGGCATTACCGTGTCAGGTTTGTTGTATGTCCATTCTGTATATTCTGAAGTGGCTGCAGCAAGGCAGAAGGCTTCTGAGCTTAAGATTGAAGCTTCAAGAGGCTAAATGAAAGTTTGTGATGAACTTAGTCAATGTTCAAAAGTGTTTACTGTAGCTTAAAGTCAGTAGGTGGTGGAAAAGTAGGACAGAGACGCCACGGAGGGCGCTATCTTGGAAGTCCTAATGTTACAATATTAATCAAAATAAAGGTTTCGAAAATGAATCCCCAAAATTTTCATAATAAAGGCTGCACATTATTGTGCCATGTGCAATCCATATCCGAAAGCTGAGGCCGATCTGACAAACAGAGAGATATGCGAGCCACATACACACACACAGAGACACATCTTGCTTTATAGATAGATAGGTTTCACACTTTCATGTAGTGCCGCCTGCTCAGTGAGACGTCATTCTTCAAAAACGACAATCAGTTACCGCTGAAATTCAGAGAGGAAAAAGAAAATTACATTTTTGGATCAACTAATTCATTGAAAACACTCCACAGCTTCATATTCACAGCAGTAAAGAGAACAACTACCACCATCAATTTTGTGCCTTTTTTTGAACTACTGAGTGATAAAGTGAACATTTAAATAGTTCACAAAAGTTTCCTAAATCAATTAAAGATAATTTCTTTTCTAATTCCAGTTACACATTACAGAACCACTGTTTTACCATTTCCTTGGAATCTTTCATGAGATATGCTTGTGTGTAAGATTATGTCATGTGATTTATGGCTGCTCTTCATGATGAATAAATGTGATGCAACAACAACCCCCAGACTGCTGTTTCACCTCCAGATTCTCAGCAGAACTTCAGATCTTCTCGTGGTTTGTAGATTGCCATCTGCAAATATGTACTGAGGTCTTCAAATGTATACAAAAACATGTAAATGTGTATCCAGAATTTGTGACCAGCCTAAGGCACACTTGTGCAATAATCATGCTGTCTAATCAGCATCTTCGTATGCCACACCTGTAAGGTGGGATGGATTATTATCTGGGCAAAGGACAAGTGCTAAATAACATAGATTTATACAGATTTCTGAACATTATTTTAGAGAAATAGGTCTTTTGTGTATATAGAAAGTGTTTTACACACATGCATTGACAGATAGACACACAAGTCTCCACACACATTTGCAAACATTATTGCACCGTTAACAGCCCCATAGA
Organism: Thalassophryne amazonica; assembly: GCF_902500255.1. Lineage (NCBI taxonomy): Eukaryota > Metazoa > Chordata > Actinopteri > Batrachoidiformes > Batrachoididae > Thalassophryne > Thalassophryne amazonica. The sequence continues at coordinate 106,105,579 of NC_047109.1, forward strand.
CATCTGTTTGTGTCAAAGTAGGTGTTTCTGACTGAATCCCTCACTAAACTAATGGAGGATTAATAAAGACCACTGTAGGTGACATCGACTTTAAAAATAAAATATAACAGTTTAAGTGCTGGACCTAAACGTGCGCATACAATGGCCGAGGCTGAGGGGATGCCCATGTTTCATGTGGCTCCAGCAGATTGTTGTTGGACTGCCTGGGTGTTTGCAGTCCAGGACCCAAGCAAGTCCTCGAGTGTGATGGATACGAAGATGAGCAGCGTCAGAACATGCTCCTGGACCTGACCACATTGGAGACTTGCACTTGGATTGGACCTGTCTTCTTGTAACATAGCCCTTCTGTTTCATCAATCTGGGCAGCCCTTCAGACACATTTTAGCTCATTGTTAAAAATGTACTCTGATTGTAATTCTGTTACTGTAGAATAGCCGGAATACCTAGAGGGAACCCACGCCAAGATGGGGAACACATGCAAGCTTCACACACAGAGAGGACCAGATGGGAAGTGATCTGCTGTGAGGCAACAGTGCTAACCACTAATCCACTGTCCCACCCAAAATATACAGATTTTCAGTGCTTTTTAAAGAAAAATGTTCTTTGTGACAGAACATCAGCATCTACGTTTTGGCCGTGTGGTGTGTTTCTCTGTGCATGATTCAGCAGATAGGATTGAGAATGCCAAAGGGGTGCCCACATTTCATCTCACTGCAGCATATAGATTGTTATTTTAGAGATGCAGCGATGGACCAGTTGTCTGCCTGGGTGGATGCCATCCAGGAACCAAGGTTCTGCAGTGTCATGAATGTGGTAAAGTGTGGTACCAACCCATGCTCCCAGACTTGACATGATGTGAACTAACTCTAAATGTTAAGCTTCACCCTGAATGAAAGCCTCTTTGCTGTTATGTCATCTCTGTTACTGACTGCTTTGAGCGATCGGGTCACTCCCCAGATACTTTTAAGACTATTAAGCCAATTGTAATTAAGCATTTACCTCATCTCTTTTACTGAGTAGATGATATCAGGGAAGGCAAAGCACTCGAGTGGAACCACAAGAATAAATTACTCTCGTAGGAACACATCTGGAGATTTTGACCACAACTCAAATTAAAACTTGTGTTGTACTGAGACTGACGCTGAGTGTCAACTCTGGAGCACCGAAGCAGAAATGTCAGAGCTTCATAAAGTCACAACTGTTTCTGGGACAATGCAGTTGCTCAAGTTTTCCCCAAGAGGATGCCATTAAATATGTTGTCTTTACAGTCATGACTGGGTGACTGTTATGCACATGCTGACACTGATGGTGACGCAACCAGCTATATCCAATGACCACTGCAGAGTTAATAATTATATCGCTTGTCAAAGAAGCTGTTGTCCATACAGAACTTCTTTACATATTTAAGTTGTCTGGACACTGCTGCTGGTTGTACATTACATAATGTCACTGCACAAGAGCAGTTATCTTATTAATAGTTGCACTTGGGGTGTGGCTTGACTTTTGGACCCTTGTGTGAAATGCTGTCTGTTGAAAACTGACAATTTCTTGCACAAATGTAAAAGCATTTATGCACAAATATTACAGGATTTAAGCTTGTTGGCCTTTTTAATAACGTATTTGGGCCCAGGGAGAACGTTGGTTAAACACCCACCTGAAATTAAATTGAATGAAATACATTTAATGAATGAAATGAAAGGACAAAAAAAAAAAAAAAAAAATGGACACAATCAGGTTAACGATTTGTGATATATTTACCTCCGCCAATGAAGTTCAATTCAATCAATCAATCAATTTATTAATTTATATAGCACCAAATCACGACAAAGTCGCCCCAAGGTGCTTCACACAATTCACAACACAAATTAATATAAAATCAAAATTAAAAGCAAGAAAAGCACAATAAAAAGATAAAACACAGTAAAATAAAAAGAAATTACAAAGCAAACACAAACAGATTAAATTAATGATAAGACAGTCTAAAAAAGTGGGTCTTCAGTCTTGATTTAAAAGTCTCTACCGTATCAGACTGCCGAATAACAGCAGGTAGATCGTTCCAAAGAGTCAGACCACAGTAGGAGAAGGCTCTATACCCCACAGACTTCTTGTTCATCCTCGGAACACACAGAAGCCCTTCGCCCTGCGAACGCAAGGGCCTCACGGGTATGTAGGGCTTAACCAAGTCTGCCAAGTAGGAAGGAGACACTCCATGAACAATTTTATAAACCAACAATAAAACTTTGGCTGGACAAATTTTTTTTGCCCCTGTTTGGTTGTTTATTTGTCTGTCTGTTTGTCAACAGCCTGAAGCCCACATTTTTCATATATAGTTATGAAATTTTTTTTACTGAAGATTCACATCCTGATAGACAAGAACTGATTCAATTTTCAAGGTCATAGGTCAAAGGTCAAAGTCAGAAAAAATCATTATCTTTAACATATAAAGAATTTTCAAAAATTCATAACTATCAAAAAAAGTGACAAAGTGACTGACAATTTTTGATCCGGATCGGATTCAGATTACAAATTTTGTGGCCATTTAAATAAACATTGCAAACTCCTTTCAATGTATATTTTACATTATATCTTAATCAAAAGTGCCCCAATCACTCTCATTGTTCTGTTATGGATTTACCTACACCACCAAAATTGGATGGAGGTTCCATTTTATGCCTGTTTGTCTGTCTTCTAGTTATCCGTCGCAAACCAAGTGCCAAAAAGTAAATTTTGCATAGCAAAGATAACCAGTGTTCTGTGAAAATTATCTGATAAAGAATTAAGAAACTGAAAAAGCTGAAAAAACACCATCACCACAAAAAAACTTTGATTCAAGTGCATGAACTAAATATATACACTCCTGACATTTGATCACATCTAATTTAGCTTATGAAAAGCCACTTCTAACAAGACTTTGACTTTGAAACTTTTCTCCAAGGTAAAATTTTGTGGAATTGCACACTGGTGACGGCGGAGGTTTACGCTTTACGGGTGCTTTACACATTTGTGCTACGTTTTTGTTGTAAAGGTGAACCCAAAATGCAGCTAGTAAGTCAACAAGGAGTGTCTCAAAAACCCAGGTGATTTATTGGCAATGCCAAGCACAAACAGTCCAACCAGTACATGAAGTGGAAAAAAGCCCACAAAAGTAATTCCAAATATGGTGCTGGCAAAAAGCAGGGAGACTGCTGAAAAAACAAACTAACATAAAACCGGAACAAATCGTGATGACAACAGCTAATACACAAAGACCATAACAATACTCACAGCGAGCGCAGGGAGAAGACAAAATGAATTGGCAAAGACTAACGAACAGGTGAGAGCTTAAATACTAAATGACTAATGATAACAGGTGCCAAAATAAGAACAGGAACCAAAGACACACGTGGAAATAAACCAGAAGGTGACTAAAAACTAATTGGACATTAGCCGGTGATAAACAAGTCAACAGACACCGGAAATAAATAATCAGAATCCAACATATAACTCAGACGTGAGCAAAGAACAACAGTGTAAAAACTACAGTAACATGAATACTAAGAACGAAATAAGGCGGTGATCAGAACACAATCGACAATCAGAACGAAACAATGACCAAAACCTAAATCCAGAACTAAAGCAGAAAAGCAATGTGGAACTCAGGGAAATAAAAGTGCGCACATGGGGGACAAACCAAAATAACCCAACCGACAAATGAAGACGCAAATGAAAAGACACAGAGACACAGACCGGGGACTGAACACAAGGACAGAGACCAATAACCGACACAGGCAGGGGACTACAACACATACACACACACACGCACGCACGCACGCACACACACACACAAGACACAGAAACAACACACACGACAAGCAAGGGAGGGCACACCCAGACATACACACAGGAGGCATGGAGATGACACGAATGATAGGCAAGGGATCAAATCAAATCAATTTTATTTATATAGCGCCAAATCACAACAAACAGTTGCCCCAAGGCGCTTTATATTGTAAGGCAAAGCCATACAATAATTACGGAAAAACCCCAATGGTCAAAATGACCCCCTGTGAGTAAGCACTTGGCAACAGTGGGAAGGAAAAACTCCCTTTTAACAGGAAGAAACCTCCAGCAGAACCAGCCTCAGGGAGGGGCAGTCTTCTGCTAGGACTGGTTGGGGCTGAGGGAGAGAACCAGGAAAAAGACATGCTGTGGAGGGGAGCAGAGATCAATCACTAATAATGAATGAATGAATAATCAGGTCCCATCTTATCTTAGGGACCTCGTAGTACCATATCACCCCAATAGAGCGCTTCGCTCTCAGACTGCAGGCTTACTTGTAGTTCCTAGGGTTTGTAAGAGTAGAATGGGAGGCAGAGCCTTCAGCTTTCAGGCTCCTCTCCTGTGGAACCAGCTCCCAATTCAGATCAGGGAGACAGACACCCTCTCTACTTTTAAGATTAGGCTTAAAACTTTCCTTTTTGCTAAAGCTTATAGTTAGGGCTGGATCAGGTGACCCTGAACCATCCCTTAGTTATGCTGCTATAGACGTAGACTGCTGGGGGGTTCCCATGATGCACTGTTTCTTTCTCTTTTTGCTCTGTATGCACCACTCTGCATTTAATCATTAGTGATCGATCTCTGCTCCCTTCCACAGCATGTCTTTTTCCTGGTTCTCTCCCTCAGCCCCAACCAGTCCCAGCAGAAGACTGCCCCTCCCTGAGCCTGGTTCTGCTGGAGGTTTCTTCCTCTTAAAAGGGAGTTTTTCCTTCCCACTGTAGCCAAGTGCTTGCTCACAGGGGGTCGTTTTGACCGTTGGGGTTTTACATAATTATTGTATGGCCTTGCTTTACAATATAAAGCGCCTTGGGGCAACTGTTTGTTGTGATTTGGCGCTATATAAAAAAATTGATTGATTGATTGATTAAATTCAGAGTGGTGCATACAGAGCAAAAAGAGAAAGAAACACTCAGTGCATCATGGGAACCCCCCAGCAGTCTAAGTCTATAGCAGCATAACTACGGGATGGTTCAGGGTCACCTGATCCAGCCCTAACTATAAGCTTTAGCAAAAAGGAACGTTTTAAGCCTAATCTTAAAAGTAGAGAGGGTGTCTGTCTCCCTGATCTGAATTGGGAGCTGGTTCCACAGGAGAGGAGCCTGAAAGCTGAAGGCTCTGCCTCCCATTCTACTCTTACAAACCCTAGGAACTACAAGTAAGCCTGCAGTCTGAGAGCGAAGCGCTCTATTGGGGTAATATGGTACTACGAGGTCCCTAAGATAAGATGGGACCTGATTATTCAAAACCTTATAAGTAAGAAGAAGAATTTTAAATTCTATTCTAGAATTAACAGGAAGCCAATGAAGAGAGAGCAATATGGGTGAGATATGCTCTCTCCTTCTAGTCCCTGTCAGCACTCTAGCTGCAGCATTTTGAATTAACTGAAGGCTTTTCAGGGAACTTTTCGGACAACCTGATAATAATGAATTACAATAGTCCAGCCTAGAGGAAATAAATGCATGAATTAGTTTTTCAGCATCACTCTGAGACAAGACCTTTCTAATTTTAGAGATATTGCGCAAATGCAAAAAAGCAGTCCTACATACTCAACAAAAATATAAACGCAACACTTTTGGTTTTGCTCCCATTTTGTATGAGATGAACTCAAAGATCTAAAATTTTTTCCACATACACAATATCACCATTTCCCTCAAATATTGTTCACAAACCAGTCGAAATCTGTGATAGTGAGCACTTCTCCTTTGCTGAGATAATCCATCCCACCTCACAGGTGTGCCATACCAAGATGCTGATTAGACACCATGATTAGTGCACAGGTGTGCCTTAGACTGTCCACAATAAAAGGCCACTCTGAAAGGTGCAGTTTTATCACACAGCACAATGCCACAGATGTTGCAAGATTTGAGGGAGCGTGCAATTGGCATGCTGACAGCAGGAATGTCAACCAGAGCTGTTGCTCGTGTATTGAATGTTCATTTCTCTACCATAAGTGGTCTCCAAAGGCATTTCAGAGAATTTGGCAGTACATCCAACCAGCCTCACAACCGCAGACCACGTGTAACCACACCAGCCCAGGACCTCCACATCCAGCATGTTCACCTCCAAGATCGTCTGAGACCAGCCACTCGGACAGCTGCTGGAACAATCGGTTTGCATAACCAAAGAATTTCTGCACAAACTGTCAGAAACCGTCTCAGGGAAGCTCATCTGCATGCTCGTCGTCCTCATCGGGGTCTCGACCTGACTCCAGTTCGTCGTTGTAACCGACTTGAGTGGACAAATGCTCACATTCGCTGGCATTTGGCACGTTGGAGAGGTGTTCTCTTCATGGATGATGCGAAGGAGATGTGTTGCACTGCATGAGGCAAATGGTGGTCACACCAGATACTGACTGGTATCCCCCCCCAATAAAACAAAACTGCACCTTTCAGAGTGGCCTTTTATTGTGGGCAGTCTAAGGCACACCTGTGCACTAATCATGGTGTCTAATCAGCATCTTGATATGGCACACCTGTGAGGTGGGATGGATTATCTCAGCAAAGGAGAAGTGCTCACTATTACAGATTTCGACTGGTTTGTGAACAATATTTGAGGGAAATGGTGATATTGTGTATGTGGAAAAAATTTTAGATCTTTGAGTTCATCTCATACAAAATGGGAGCAAAACCAAAAGTGTTGCATTTATATTTTTGTTGAGTATATTTGTTTAATATGCGCATTGAATGACATATCCTGATCAAAAATGACTCCAGGATTTCTCACAGTATTACTAGAGGTCAGGGTAATGCCATCCAGAGTAAGGATCTGGTTAGACACCATGTTTCTAAGATTTGTGGGGCCAAGTACAATAACTTCAGTTTTATCTGAGTTTAAAAGCAGGAAATTAGAGGTCATCCATGTCTTTATGTCTGTAAGACAATCCTGCAGTTTAGGTAATTGGTGTGTGTCCTCTGGCTTCATGGATAGATAAAGCTGGGTATCATCTGCGTAACAATGAAAATTTAAGCAATGCTGTCTAATAATACTGCCTAAGGGAAACATGTATAAAGTGAATAAAACTGGTCCTAGCACAGAACCTTGCGGAACTCCATAATTAACCTTAGTCTGTGAAGAAGATTCCCCATTTACATGAACAAATTGTAATCTATTAGATAAATATGATTCAAACCACTGCAGCATAGTGCCTTTAATACTTATGGCATGCTCTAATCTCTGTAATAACATTTTATGGTCAACAGTATCAAAAGCAGCACTAAGGTCTAACAGAACAAGCACAGAGATGAGTCCACTGTCTGAGGCCATAAGAAGATCATTTGTAACCTTCACTAATGCTGTTTCTGTACTATGATGAATTCTAAAACCTGACTGAAACTCTTCAAATAGACCATTCCTCTGCAGATGATCAGTTAGCTGTTTTACAACTACCCTTTCAAGAATTTTTGAGAGAAAAGGAAGGTTGAAGATTGGCCTATAATTAGCTAAGATAGCTGGGTCAAGTGATGGCTTTTTAAGTAATGGTTTAATTACTGCCACCTTAAAAGCCTGTGGTACATAGCCAACTAATAAAGATAGATCACACACACACACACACACACACACACACACACACACACACACACACAGAAAACCAAAGGGGTGTGGCAACAGACCAGAACACAAAACCAGAAACGTTCAGGACTAAACGCAGACCATAATTAAAAGGCACACACCGGACAGACGGACACACACACCACAATTTGATTGAACTTGACATTCCGATGTACATAATATTGGCCATGTTCGTGCATCGGGCTGCCCCTTCTTCAGGCAGAATTTTGTGTGGAGTCCTGGGCCTCTGATGGGAGAACAGCATTATAATAAAAACAATAATAATAATAATAAAAAAAAAAATCCAAGCACTGCTTCTGGATATATTGCAAAACTGACATTTTCATAACAGAATCAAATCAAATCAATTTTATTTATATAGCGCCAAATCACAACAACAGTTGCCCCAAGGCGCTCAAGAAAGAAATCAGAATAAAAAGAAAACATCACAATTTGGACAACAAAAGGGTCCACTTCAGAATGCATAACTTAGTTAAGGTCCAAACCCTCCTCGTGTCTCCTGGCTCAGCCCCAACCTAATGAGTCATGACATTTATTTCAAAACAGTTTTGGGAAAAAAGCTCCAGTAACATGTCTCATATTAAGCAATTTCAAAATTTCTTGGCACGCCTTCTTTTGGAGAATCCATCTCAAAGTCAAATTGCAGTGGTATTCCGTGTTTGCAGCCAGCATCATACAGTTACTATGGGGGGCCGCTCTATAATAAAAGACAAGTTAATTTTTAAACAACTCATAGAATATTCAGTTATAATATTTACTCATTCAGTTGTGTGATAGTACATGATTGGCTGCACACCTGAATTAGCTAATCAGGTTGCGGCAGAACAGGCAAAGATGGAAAATATGTAGGTTAAGTGCTACGTAAGGGTCAGGTTGAGAATCACTGCCCTATAGAAACAGTTATTATTGTTACTGTTGTTGTTATTAACCCGTTTATGCCCAGATTTTTTTTTATAAGTGGAAAAAGTTGTATTAGTACCGCTGAGATTTTTTATTGTGAGTAGAAAATGACAGTGATACACTTCGGCAACAATTGTTGCCAGTGGGGCAAAATGGGTTAATCATGAACTGTGATGTTCTTTGGTTGCACTAGTGTATATGTCATAACAGTTAAAAAAAAAAAAAAAGCAACTTATACTCCAGAAAATGCAGTACGTGGCTCTCATAGTCAGGTGCTCACATACATTTGGCCATATAGTTTATATTTGAAGTAATAAGCAGAAATGCTGACATAAATACCTAAAATTCACGTTTGTTGACCAGATGAAAGTCACGGATTTTTGGTATTGGGGAGTATGTAATAAATAAATAAATAAATAAATAAATAAATAAACACCCAATCAGTACTTTAACCCTGCTGTCACACATCCTGCAAACAACAACCACAACAAACATGTGAGAAACTGCACTGGACAACACAGCTGTTTCAAGTTCAGTGTATCTAAAATGTTCATGCAACAAGGACAAAACCTTCCCGATAGAAGCACACCAGATGCCGATGTGTGCACATAAGGTTTAAAGTGTCACCTGACACTCGGCGCAGTACGTGATGTCAGCTCCGCTGTATGCTCTGCAGCTTATCTGTCGTTTAGAGATGAGTTGAACACGTGCCACAGACACTTTCTCACTTGGGAGGAATCAGATGGGAAAACATTGCAATCTAGCAGCCATCAGCATGTAATTGAATCTGAAGTCACAACTACACAAGAGACCTCAGAGATCACGTTACACGGACAGTATTTAATGCCTTCTGTTGAACTGTGCACCTACTGCTGTTAGGATGAATACTTTGAATTCTATTAGGATAAGTGTTTCCTTTTTGATAATTCAATAACAACCCAATGAGCGTTTATTCACAGCTAGAAGTGATAACGGGTTGTATTACAACACGTCTGGCTTTGGCAGTTTTTCTGTAAAGTTGGCCCATCAGCCTACTGCATGCCTGGACTGACGATATGGTTCTGCACCACATAATGATGCTGAGCCTACGGTGGTATACCTAATCTTGAAGTGTACAGTGTGTATGTGTGTGTGGATGTGGGAAGACTTGAGTCAGTTCTAGTGGTGATCTTTCACATCCTTGCAGTTGTAGTCAGGTCTACAAGTACTATGAATTGCGCAAAGTAAGTCCCTTCGGCTTCTCCTTTGTTTTCACTCTGGGTCTCCACAACCAATCTGAGGTGGCTCTGCATGTTGAACTGGCACAAGGTATATGGCGGATATCCTTCCTGACACAACTCCACATTATATGGAGTAATGTGGCAGGGGTGGGGTTTGAACCAAGAACCTTTCAGACTGAAACCAAGTGCCCTAAGCACTTGGCCACCACCCCTGCCAGTTACTATGAATTACATAATGGTCTGTAATTTTGCATCTGTACACCACCATAATGGAGCTGAAATCAAAGAATCAAGATGTGACTTGTCTCCTTCCTTCAAAAGAAAAAATGCAGTCTTAGCTACAGTTTGCCAGAAGCCACACGGGAGAGTTAAGATGAGATCTGTTCAGGTTTCTTTCATTGAAATCCTTCTCTGTGCCATCCCACCATGACGCTGTTAGTCTTACCTGGTTCTGATTGTAATACTGTCCCTTACAAAGCCAGTACAAAGCCAAACTATTTCTCAATTTAAATTTATTCAAAGTCACAGTAAAAAACAGGCCTGGGTTCTGAAGAACTTCCCTCTCGCAGTAGATCCATCCGTTTAGAACCTTGAACAAAGGACTAAAACAGTTTTTATAAAACACAGCATGGGCGTGACAAAGATGGACCTTATTTCGCAAAATCCTTCCCTTATTGGTCCACGTCCAGCCCCTACCCATAAACCCCGTGATAACGGGACATAATATAATTAGGGCCCGAGTAGGCAACGTCCTACGAGGACCCTATTGTAATTGCGCTGTTTATTATTATTATTATTATTATTATTATTATTCTCACTCTTGAAATCGAAATTTCGGCCTCTTCCCATGCTGAAAAACTCACCAAACTTTCCAAAATCGTCCGGCCAGATCCGAAATTTGATATTTTGTGGGTCTTGCACATGGTTGCAGAAAAATCGCGAAATAGCGCCCCCTAGAAATTTTCAAAAACCCCTCCTCATTGGGCTTTTTTCGTTGTAGCCTCACGAAATTCGGTACACATATTTACCATGCCAGGACGCACGAAAAAGTCTCTTACTGTCATGGTGAAATATCGACAGGAAGTTGGCCATTTTGATTTTAATTTTCGATTTTGAGCTAATTTTTGCCATTTTTGGCCATTTCCACTACTTACATTTCAACAAACTCGTCCTAGGGATTTCATCCGATCTACTTCAAATTTGGTCAAAATCATCACAACACAATGGTGATCAAAAGTTATCAAAAGATTCTAATTAAGTCAAAAGGCGTGGCTGCTAGGGGTCGTCAAACTTTGGCGAGCTTTTCGGAGCACGCCATTTCACTTCGAACGGCTGTCACGCCCACATACTTCATCGTAGATCCTTCAAACTTGCTGGACATGATGAGGGCTCCGCCCTGAACGTCTACATATCTTAAGTTCCCACCTGCGCCATAGCGCCCCCCGGTGGTGGTGGGAAATGTCCTATTTTTACTTTAAGAGGTGCTGATGTCACATACTTAACCCAATCAACTTCATTCCACTTTTAAAACATGCAGAACAAATTGGTGAACATAGGCGATGAACGCCGTGAAGTTACGAGTAACGGCGTCCGTGTGGCAGCGTACCGAATATTGCCCATTAGCCATGAAATTACGTTCTTCCTTTTGACGGCTTTAATTTTGTCACATCATCATGAAAATTTAAACACAGGTCGAGCACGACAACCTCTTACAATTCATAGGGGCGTCGCCCATGGGCGGGGCAAAATGCCTCAATAGCGCCCCCTTGAAACTTTCAAAACCCCCTCCCCATAGGGGTTTTTTGGAGTAGGGAGATGAAAATTGGTACACATATGTGACTTGCATAGACGTACAAAAAAGTCTATTGCACCATGGGTCTACTCCAAACAGGAAGTCGGTCATTTTGAATTTTCTTCTCATTTTGGCGTATTTTCCACATGTATTTGAACAAACTCCTCCTAGGGATTTTGTCCAATGCACTTCAAATTTCTTCCAGATCACCCAGAGACGATACTGACCAAAAGTTATCGAAAGCTTTTCTGTATGTCGAAGGGTGTGGCCGCTATGGTGCCGCCATTTTGACCCTTCGCCATATGAACATTATACTTAAACAGGTACTGAAGTCACATATTTAACCCCATCAACTTCCTTCCGCTTGTAAAACATGCAGATCAACTTGGTGAACATAGGCGATGAACGCCGTGAAGTTACGAGTAACGGCGTCCGTGTGGTGGCGTACCGAATATTGCCCATTAGCCATGAAATTACGTTCTTCCTTTTGACGGCTTTAATTTTGTCACATCATCATGAAAATTTAAACACAGGTCGAGCACGACAACCTCTTACAATTCATAGGGGCGTCGCCCATGGGCGGGGCAAAATGCCTCAATAGCGCCCCCTTGAAACTTTCAAAACCCCCTCCCCATAGGGGTTTTTTGGAGTAGGGAGATGAAAATTGGTACACATATGTGACTTGCATAGACGTACAAAAAAGTCTATTGCACCATGGGTCTACTCCAAACAGGAAGTCGGCCATTTTGAATTTTCTTCTCATTTTGGCGTATTTTCCACATGTTGTATTTGAACGAACTCCTCCTAGGGATTTTGTCCAATGCACTTCAAATTTCTTCCAGATCACCCAGAGATGATACTGACCAAAAGTTATTGAAAGCTTTTCTGTATGTCGAAGGGTGTGGCCGCTATGGTGCCGCCATTTTGACCCTTCGCCATATGAACATTATACTTGAACAGGTACTGAAGTCACATATTTAACCCCATCAACTTCCTTCCGCTTGTAAAACATGCAGATCAACTTGGTGAACGTAGGCGATGATCGCCGTGAAGTTATGAGTTTTGGCATCTGTGTGGCGGCGTGCCGAATATTGCCCATTCGCCATGAAATTACGTTCTTCCTTTTGACGGCTTTAATTTTGTCATATCATCATGAAAATTTAAACACAGGTCGAGCACGACAACCTCTTACAATTCATAGGGGCGTCGCCCGTGGGCGGGGCAAAATGCCTCAATAGCGCCCCCTTGAAACTTTCAAAAACCCCTCCCCATAGGGGTTTTTTTGGAATAGGGAGATGAACATTGGTACACATGTGTGACTTGCATAGACGTACAAAAAAGTCTCTTGCACCATGGGTCTATTCCAAACAGGAAGTCGGCCATTTTGAATTTTCTTCTCATTTTGGCGTGATTTCCACATGTTGTATTTGAACGAACTCCTCCTAAGGATTTTGTCCAATGCACTTCAAATTTCTTTGACAGCATCCAAAGATGATACTGACCAAAAGTTATCAAAAGCTTTTCTCTATGTTGAAGGGTGTGGCCGCTATGGTGCCGCCATTTTGACCCTTTGCCATGGAACATCAAGTCATGATAACTCCTTCATGCTTTGCCTCATTGACTTGAAACTTCACATGTATGATGACGGTTGGCCCCTGAACACACCCAGCCCCTCTGTTTGTACACTGAGCGCCCCCTAGTGGATGAACAATCAACATGTCATAACTCCTTGATGCATTGTGTGATTTGTTTAAACTTTTAACTGTGTGATGAGTGGTTGCCCCTGCATGCACATGCCCACATGTGGTCACAAGGGCACCCGCTTGCCTGGGTAGGCGGTTGCGCGGAACGAGGGCCCGTATATGACTGCTTGCAGTCCTAGTTTATATTGTAACTTGAATCTCTTTGTTCTAAGAGCTAAAACTGGTTCAACCTAGTTTGACATGCACATTTAGACAAATAACAGACTAAAAGTATACCAAACTACACACACACACACACACACACACACACACACACACACACACACACACACACACACACACACACACACACACACACACACACACACACACACACACACACACACATCTTCAACTGCTTAGTCCAATCAAGGGTCGCGGGGAGCTGGAGCCTATCCCAGCAGTCATAGAGCGTGAGGCGGGGTACACCCAGGACCAAAACAAATAGCAAAGAAAACAAAAAAACAAAATAATATATAAACCCACAAACATATCTAACAGCGCTATGTAACTGTAGGTGTGCCAAAGGCTGTTTTTTGCACAGTTTCTCCAGCGACACCCACAGACACCTTTGACTTCTTCAGAGATGTCATGGACGTTTTGACGGTTCCCTCACTAGTCTGGTTCTTGCATCATTACTCAGTTTTTGAGAAATGCCTACTCCAGACTGCTTTACTGTACAGTACCATATTGTTTGTATTTCTGAATGGTGGATGTAAATGAAGTCCAAGACACATTGTGGGGCTTGGGAATGTACATGTATCCATCCTGATTTGCCTTAAGAAAACTGGCTGTTGAAGTGGTGATTTGTATTAAACATTGTCCTTACGTAGATACATAGATACGTAGATAGACAGTTTTGTCCATCTTGTTCTTCAGCATTCTTCCCTTAAAAATGCAATGCATTTCAATAGCACCACAAGTCCACCAATGCACGTGCGCACGCACACACACACACACACACACACAGTACTTTGATATCCCATGCTTCCAGGGGTTCAATAAAAGGAACACAGTTCATCTGAAGCAGTCACACCTCCACGAGTCTCCCTAAGTTCCTGGTAATTGTTGCACAGCCAACTGAATACACCTGACCACGCTGAATTTTGTGACCACACACCTCGGGTACAAAGATGTGCAATGTGGGCACTGAGCAGCATCATGTGGGAATAACATATGACATTTGCATTGCCCTGTGTGCTCGTTTGCACCAGGTGGATGATGGAGCCATTAGTCTTTGTCATACAGACCAGGTGGGTGTGGCTCAAAGATCTTGCACAGGTTCAGACATGGGCTTTTGTAACATTTCTTCATGCACACATACAACTGTGGGATTTTTTTACAATGTTTACCATTAAAATGTGTTCCATCTTATACCATTTTTTCCATCACCATCTTGTTCACACTTTATAGGACTGACCTGTGTACAAACCTATCAAACACCTTCTACCATCTTTATGTTGATGACACAGTAATCTATTGTTGCTCAAACCCTGTGACACCGACATTTGAAATCTTGCAGTCTGCTTTTGATGTGGTGCATGTCCCGTCTGGGGACATTCAAACTTGTCTTAAATGCAGAAAAATCCAAAATGATGTTTTTCTCTAAATCACCTGTTTCCTTGGAGAACATACCATCAATCAAAAAATGCCTGGGGTAATGTTAGGGGAGGTGATGGTCTAGTGGTTAAGCATTGGTCTTAAGACCAGAGGATCATCTGTTCAAATCCCAGGCTGACTGGAAAATCACAAAGGGCCCTTGGGCAAGGTCCTTAATACCGTAGTTGCTCCCAGTGTGTAGTTGGCACCTTACATGGCAGCAGCCTCACATCGGGGTGAATGTGAGGCACTGATGTGTAAAGCGCTTGGAGTGTCTGATACAGATGGAAAAAAGCAGCTGTATGAATGCAGTCCATTTAATGATTTTGAGCTAGTCAGCAGCTACAAGTATTTGGGATTAACTATTGACACGGGGCTCTCTTTTAAAGTTCATTTTAAACACCTGATCTCCAAATTAAGGGTGAGGCTAGGCTTTCTTTACAGAAACAAGTCATGCTTCTCCTTAAGTGCTCGGATGCTCCTGATAACTGCTACTGTCCTACTTCTATTGGACTACGGTGATGTCGTGTATAGGTGTGCTGTCTACAGTCCTTGACCCCGCTGTACCACTGCGCCCTGAGATTCATCACTGGTTGCAGCTGCCTCACCCATCACTGTGAGTTGTATGCCAAAGCGGGCACGACCTATTTGTCTGCCAGGTGTTATACACGCTGGATGATTCTGCTTTACAAAAATCTTTTTGGTCTGGTTCTGACCTATTTATCCAGTTTACTCCAGAGATCTGAAAGCAGTTATGCTCTGAGCTCGAATGACATGTTATGTTTTCGTGTATGTCTCCTCTGAAGTGGGAAAGAATGCCTTCAGTTTCTCAACTCCCTCTGATTGGAACGTTCTCCAATTTGAACTGAAACTGTCCAGACTGACCTCCTTGAACATCTTCCGGTCTATTCTACGAGATCACAAATGGGACTCGTTTGTACAATGCCTTTGTTTCTAAATCTGCCTGAGAATTTATATCATGTGCAATGTTTTGACCAAGACGACTGTATTTTATTTATCACCAATATTCTCATGTTGATGTTAAACTGTCCTTGATGACATGTGCTGCTGCCTTCAGTTATTATTATTTATTATGAAATGATAAAGTAGATGGAAGTCCATTCAGCACAATTAGGATCCATGTAAAATGTCTGTTGACATGCAGGCTGTGGAGTTGTTCTGAATCAAAAAGCTTTGTGCACAGTGGGACTGTATTTATCAACCTCTCTCGGCTAATGATCAGCAAATGTACTTTTGGAAAAAAGTTTTCAATACTTTTTCATTTGTAATATTTTAATGTCCTTTCTTACAGTAAGATGATGCAGCCTTTTGCCAGAATAGTCATGTTGTCATTCTGTATCACTGCTATTCTCGCTGGACTGGACGCAGTGAAGCGTGGTTGCATCAGACGGACTGGATTACCAACTACACATTAAAACTGTTGTCCACGGCAATTTGGAAATGTGCCCACAAACGTTCTAATTGTATGACCGTCTCTGAATTTTTGCTTTCAAACTGCACTACACACCCCGATGAATGTCTGCCGCAGCCCGGAGAGGAAATGTGGAAGCCGTGATGTGGCCAGATCACTTAGAGGACAGACGCACTTCAAATCCTCAGAAATGCACCACACAGGGTTTGGCTATTCAAATATCTCAGTTTGAGCAGTGGTTGGTAATGAGGTTTGCTCTATGTGGTTTGCTCTCTCTTACATCCTGTCCACTTGAAGGGATTTTTATTTGAGTGCATGAGTCTGAAAGTGCATGAGTATTTGCCATAGACTGTATGGTATTTGCACACACACACACACACACACACACACACACACACACACACACACACACACATATATGTATTTGCTCCCCTTTTGTTTTTGCTCCCATTATTTTTGAGCTGAACTCAAAGATCTAAAACATTTTCTTTATACACAAAAGTCCTATTTCTGAGCACTTCCCCTTTGTTGAGATAATCCATCCACATCACAAGTGAAGCATATCAAGATGCTGATTATTACACAGGTGTGCCTTAGGCTGGCCAAAATAAAAGGCCACTCCAAAATGTTCAGTTTTATCACACAGCACAATGCCACAGATGCCACAAGTTTTGAGGGAGCCTGCAATTGGCATGCTGACTGCAGGAATATCCACCAGAGCTGTTGCCTGTGAATTTAATAGTCATTTCTCTACTATAAGCGGTCTCCAAAGGTATTTTAGAGAATCTGGCAGTACATCCAACTGGCCTCACAACTGTAGACAAACTGTTCGCCTCCAAGATTGTCTGAGACCAGCCACCCGGACAGCTGCTGCAACAATCAGTTTGCAGAACCAAAGAATTTCTGCAGAACCTGTCAGAAAACATCTCAGGGAAGCTCATCTGCATGCTCGTCTTCCTCATCGGGGTCTCGGCTGTTGAGGATACCACCCTTCTCCACGCCCCGAAGGACCTGGAAGTGTTCCTCGTGTTTTCTTGAACTGTGAGAGACACAAAAAACTCAGAATTCAATTTGCACTTATACAGACCAAAAAAGGGTTTTTGAAGAATACAGCAGAACAGATCAGCAGATTGTCATCAATCACCGAGCGCTGGGTGGGTTCAATGCAACACACTTTCTTATGCAACAATGATACCAACAGGTTGTGTGTTTTACAAACAACCTGGAATGCCGGAAACACACAGTCTTTTTACAGTTCAGTTCAGTTTAGCTGGGGTGTTATCTTCTGATTGGTCGCCGGGGCAAGGCCAGGATGTGACATGAAAGGGTCTTCGGGAAGTTGGGGGGGGAAAGGTCTTCGGGAAATGGCTTAATATTGGTCTCTGGGGTAAACTGATTGGTCCTCTTGAAATTGCTGACATTGTGTAACTGGTTCTCTAAAGGCAGAGAAGTTGTTGGCACTTCACGCCTAGGTCAGATGTTTGGCTGCCCATCTGATCCCTAAAACCAGTTTACACCTTTTGACAG